>NW_012148019.1:630893-643305 GCF_000956105.1 Propithecus coquereli | reverse complement strand
CCACCCTCAGCCCTCCAACAGCTTCTGGATGTTAAATATCATCTCTTTATGTGAGCTGGACCAGAAGGCAGAGTCATCTGTTACTCTTTTACTTCCTCGATGAGCCCTCGAGCTGGTTCGCAGGGCAGCTATTGATCCTTTTTTTTCTTTCCAGGGGATTGATCAGTTCAGATTCAGCTGCTTGGTTGTATTCTCCCAGGACTCATGTTTTTTTTTTATTCTTGTCCTCGTTCTATCTTCCCCCTAAATAAAACAAAATAACCAGAAACAGTGACTAAAACTAGATAGTATGGTGTGGTGGCAGCACTTTGATGGACAGACCAAGTACTTCTTTTGCTAATATAGCAACTACTATTAAGTGTCTTGTCGCTTACCTTTGATGGTCTTTGGAAATGTGAAAGTTATTCTGCATTTGTGCTTAAAATCACCTCGATTACCCAAAATACGTTTATCTCCCTCCAAGACTCTTCTTTTTTTTTTTGAGACAGAGTCTCACTCTGTTGCCCAGGCTAGAGTGCCGTGGCATCATCGAAACTCACTGCAACCTCAAATTCCTGGGCTCAAGGGATCCTCTTGCCTCAGCCTCCCGAGTGGCTGGGACTACAGGCACGTGCCACCATGCCCGGCTAATTTTTCTATTTTTAGTAGAGATGGGGTCTCACTCTTGCTCAGGCTGGTCTCGAACCCCTGAGCTCAAGCAATCCTCCTGCCTCAGCCTAGGGTGCTAGGATTACAGGCATGAGCCACGGCACCCGGCCCAAGATTCTTCTTAATGGAACTTTTAAAAAAAAAATTATTTTTTTTGAGAGAGGATCTTGCTTTGTCATCCAGGCTGGAGTGCAGTGGTGTGATCATAGCTCACAGCAACCCAAACTCCTGGGCTCAAGCGAGCCTCCTGCCTTGGCCTCCCAAAGTGCTAGGGTTACAAGTGTGAGCTACAGCACCTGGCCTGATTTTCATATAGATTTATCCACATATTTTCATATTCTCTGAGAATGAGAAGGATATTATGAAAATCATAATAAAAATTTTCCATGAAAACAATTAAAAATAAAAAAACTTGATTCTTAAGGATATTTCCAATTATCTGAAAAACCGAGATAACGGAGAGCTCATTCAACAATTCATTAGATAAACATGTATCCAATACCTAAAAGTGTCATGCTCTGTGCAAACTACTACAAACCACTATTTAAAGGAGATGAAGAAATGATTGCTGCTGTTGAGGAGCTTAATTAAAAGTTGCATGCTTTATATCTTGTACAAATACTTAATATTTTACAAAACACTTTCCACAAGTAACAACTCATTTCATCCCCAGAACAATCAATTGTTTTTGTACTTTATAAACTTGAGATTTCTCGTTGCTCACTGTTATTTGGCAGCCGGGATGTTTGATGATGATGATGTCGGTATTTCCCCATTATTCCTGGTTTGATTTTATGTGCTTAATGATTAACCGTTTACAAAGTGCTTTCATGTCTCATTCAAAACAAATTTTTTCATCTTCTCATCTCAAAGTCATGGTTCTAGTCTTCCTCCTGGGGGAATGGGGAGCTAAAATGACTTCTCAAATTCCCTGTGAGTGCTATTAAACTAACAGTCAGTTCTACTATATACCTGAGGCGGGGGACCTGGTTCTTGAATTCCTTCCCTTTTTAGGCCATAATCTCAGAAGTTCATCCCTACTTCATTTTTGCTCTACATTTTTCCTTTATTCCATTCCTGATCATGCCTTCCAGGTCACTTGTTACCTTGGAATACTGCTTCTGTCAAAAAAAATAGAAACAGAATTTAGCAACTTGGGGATGATTCTGTCCAATGCGTTCACTTACTTCATGGAGGAGTTAATTGAGGCCCAGGGCCATCAAGTGTCAATGCCAAAGCCACACAAATAAGGGGTAGGGCTAGGCTTCAGCCTGAGATGCTGTGCTCTCTGACCAGAGGTCTTCTAAAGGCCTCCTGCCGTTTTTAAAAGCTACCTGTCAAACGAAACATTCTTCCGGGAATAACACGTGCTTCTCTTACGTTGCTAGTCTGTAAATATTTGGTTACTGTTGTAATAAGAGTTCTACCCAGTTTTATAATATTTCACAGATTGTGTCGTATGCTTTCAATTCTTCCAGAGCGTGCCCATTCACCGAGGAATTATGTAGTTATTGAATAAACAAACATTTAGTGAACATCAACTATGTGCCAGGCATAATATAGGAACTGGGAACATCAAACCTACCAGGTTTTGGCTTGACTTTAACTGGAAGTATCCTTTGGATTTGTGTAAGATCATTCAATAGCGGATCATTAGTAACTGTACAGTTTTAGCGTAAATGATCCTGTCAATGTGAGAAAATTAGTAACAAGAATTGAACTTTAACAAGGCGTTTGAATGTAGACTTTAACACATTAACTGCCACGTGACCTGTATTTAACTCACGCTAGTTTTGAGCCTGGGGCCTCGTGAAGCATAGGAAGACTCAAGTCTCCGAAACAAACTCAGTAACTATTTGTCAGTCACATACAACTCAGCTGGCGTGCAGCGTGAAAACTGATTCTAGCGCCATGTGAATGGCATATAACTCACGCACGGAAAACAAAGAAAACAAATTTTTCATTAAATTAGAAGGGATCACTTTGTTTTCGAAGTTTTTATTCTATTTTCGTAGTAAAACACCGTGGCCCCAGGGAAAAATATTTTTTTCCAGTGTGGCAGTCAGTGTGTCAAAGCCTTCACCTGCGCACTTCGCACTCGTGCAGAGGCCCCGAGGACCCTATTTCAATGTCTCCAACTGCGGTTGGAACAGTCTTCTCAATTTGCTACGAAAAACGCCAATGAAGGTTCATCTCGGGTAATCTAATCCCTTTTACTTGTTTTTCCCCCTCCCTCAGCGGGCTCCCCTCCCGCGAAGCCTGGGGGGCAGCGGCTCCACCGCCGGCGGAGACGCAGGGTCGCCGCGGCCACGGGGGGCGCGTCCCGGGCGCTTTCCCCGGGGCGTGGCCGCGCCGTGCGGCTCTTCCGGCCGCGCTGCGGCCACTTCCGGTCGCCGTCGCTCCGCGGAGCCATGGCGGCGCTGCTCCGGGGCCGGTGCCTGTGGCGGGCGTGGTCGTGCAGGTGCAGCCCCGACTCCTCCCTGAGCCCCCAGGGCGGCCCCAGTGCGCCCCCGGCGGCGGCCCGAGTAACCCGGCCCCGCTCCGTGTTGCAGGAAGGCCGGGCAGGGCCGGCACTACCGCGCCGCGCTGTGCACCGAGCTGAAGCGGCCCCTGACCGTCGGAGAGGCGGCCCCCCGCCCTGTCGGGCCTCTCGAGGTAGCGCGCCTGGCCCGGCCCCGCCCCCCCTGCCACCGCACACCACCCCCGCAGGCTTCCTTCTGGAATCCCGCTCCCGTGCCCGGGCTGGGGCGACCCGAGACTGGAGCGCAGCTTCGTCGCGGGCCGGGTCAGAGGAAGACTGTCCCCCCAGACACACGATGGGCCTCGCGGAAGGCCCCAGAGCGGTTGCCTTAGACGCAGAGAGCTCTGATTTGCACACGACTTTGCACTTGCAAGTTTCGGATTTCCTGCAGCTAGATGGGCCCCCATCCTTTGCTTCCTTCCTCTTCAGTGTCAACATCTGGGATGGGGCCTGAGCATTTGAATTTGTTACAAGTTCCCAGGTGATGCTGATGCTGGTGGTCTGGGACCACCTTTTGAGAACCTGGCTTACGAGGCCTGGAGAAACTGCAGGCTCCACGGCCGCGGGTCTGCGTCAGTTATGGCGCTTTCACGAAACACAGGCTGGGGATCCAGGATAGCCTCCAGGATTCCACATTCCCCAAACAGCTAGTCATGTTTCCTTCCGTTTAAAACCCTTTGATGGTTTCCCGTTGTTCCTGGCGTGAAGGCTGAGATGCTCACTAAGACCCACAGACCTCGTGTGCTGTGGTCCCTTCTCTCTCTGGCCCCATCTCCTTCTCCTTGTGCTCCAGGCTTGCTGCTCTTTCTTTTGCTCCCACCACAGAGCCTTTGCACCTGCTGTTGCTTTTGTCTGTGCCAAGCTCTCCCCTCCTGTTTTGAACCGTTAACTCTCAGCTGTTGTCAGTTCAAGTGTTTCTTTCTTGGGGATGTGTTTCCTGACTTCCCCAAGAGGTCCAGTCCCCACATTGCGTGCTTTCGTAGCACCGTATATTTCTATCTTTAACACTCTTATTGGAGTTGTAATTTAACGTACATCTACATTATTATTTGGTTAATATCTGCCTTTTTTACTATACTTTTAGCTCCATGAAGGCAGAAACCTCGTCCTTTTGGCCTCATGGATGTGCACTGGCTCTCACTTCAGTACCTGGCGTACAGTTATGGTTCAGTGATGACTTTGGTATAATTGAATGAAATTTGTCTCCACGGATGTGTGCTGTTCTGCCTTCCTGCTCTGTTTCCTTTGCAGGTCAGAGTTGACGTCCATTTCTGCGGAGTTAACTTTGCAGATATTTTGGTCTGCCGTGGTCAGTATCAGGAAAGGCCCCATCTTCCCTTCACACCTGGTGAGTATGGGGAGACTAAGTGACTCCTTCAGGAGAGGAAGATTCAGAGTTTGCATAACCATGCACTTCATCTCAGACACTGCTCTGGCGGCGTTTACCTGCCTTCAGTGATGTTTCAGTGAGACGTGTTAGTCTCGCTGTTAGAATCACTAGATTGTGAGCTGATGAGGGCAGGCTCTGTGCCTGTCTTGCTCGGTGCTCTATCCCCCAGCTTAGCATTGTGCCTGGCTCAGTAGATGCTCAATAAATACTTTAAAAATGAATAAGTGAACAAATGAATTTCCACGCATCGTTGCATTCATCAGCATTCTGTTCATCAGAATCATCTTGGCCCTAGTCATTCCCCCTCCTGCCTTGATACTGCCTCAGTTTTGTTTCTTCACCAAAGTATCACAAACATCTGTTTGCAGCTAAAACTTTCAGACTCACAAATGAATTCCCAAAGAAACCTAATGCCAAAGGATCAGACAGAAGAAAAAGAATCTATACGTTTTTCTTAGCAGCCCACTGTCTGATTTTCATTATACCTAATCTGATTACTTTTAGATCCTGAGTATGTGGACAAATGACTGATTTTTGTTTTTAAAATTTACTTAAAGAGATAAAAGTGTAACTTTAGCATGTGTCTAGTACATGTATATTTTATACACATATATAATGACGGATACAGTGATTGCAAAATAGTTGCTGTGGTTTGCTTTTAGGGCATTTTGGTGTCAGGGTGTTTGGTAGCGTCTCAGCGGTTGGAACCGTTTCCTTCTGTTTGTATTTGCTGAAATGCTAGATGGGGGGAGGAGATCATACTCAATTGAGTTATTCTCCTGGCAGCTCAAGTAGGAAATGTGTGGTCATTAAATTAAGAACTTTTGAAAGAGAAAGAGGAAAGGGCACACAGCACCAGTTCATCCAGCTGAGCCAGGTACTGTGTGAATGAACACAGTTCATGCCCTCGAGAGTCCCACATTCCACCGGAGGAGACATGGAAACAGATAAATACCATATGATGAATGTTGCAGGGTGTTGTAGACGTTGGGGGCCCGAGTGAGCAGGGTCACTTGTGATTCTCTGTGCTTTTGTACGTTTCTGAAATTTCCATTTGTGTCAAGGTATGAATGGGACTGCGGTAGCTTTTGAGGTTGTGGATCGTGAAATCTGATGTTCGCTTTCCTGTGCTTTGGGTACAACACTCTTATGTCTCTGCCTGGGCGGAGTGAGGGGCACCTAAACCCTCTCAGCTCCCAAAGGATGATGGGATGGTCTGTTGATCAGGGTTTGCTCATGTCCATGGTGTTGGGCTTTAACGATAACCTAACCTTTAAACAATGTGTTTTAGGAATGGAGTTTTCTGGGACAGTGTTGGAGACAGGCACAGACGTCAGCACGGTGAAAGAGGTAAATGAGTTGCAATCTAGGGAGTCAGGGTATGCACGGCCGTGAGAAATGCGCTGACCTCAGGTGTAGCCAAGGGGTCTTGCTCCCCCTGGCCTTTGCCTGCGGACACCAAAGGGAAACCGAGATGGAAGAAGAAGAAACAAATTCTGAATTGGGGGAAGGAAGCTGATGGAAGTTTCTGGTTTCATTAAACTTTATTATGAATAAAAGGCAGCACCTCAGTCTTTAATTACCGAGAGGATAGAGAATTCTCAGATTTGAGCCTCTTGTGAAAGAAATGAATACTGGGAATCTAATGCATACCAACCTGTCCTTACTCCATCCCATCATTGTCTAAAACGTGCCCAGGTTGGCTTGGCAACCTGGTGGTGGTGCTGAGAGACTCCTGTTTTATTTACTGAACATTAACTCTGAATGGACATCACGGCCAACCTTAATTGTCTATGGAGTCAGAGATGTGTATTTTCTTCCTTTTTTGGATTAATTCAGGGAAAGGTGAATGCAAGGCCATGCATTTGAACGTATCCTTAATGCTATTTTCCCTTCAGGGAGATCGAGTTATTGGCGTGAGTTTCTTTAATGGTATGGCTGAAGAATGCATCATTGACCAGAAGGTATCCCCGCCTCTCAAGATTAATGCTTGGAGATATTTTTTCTCCTTTGTTTTCTTAATTTCCACTAATTGCTCATTCCTCGTCCTTCCCTTCTCCTTTCTTTTCTTTGTATTTGTCCATATCTTATTTCTTAGCCAAACACTTCATGTTTGCAAATGCTAAGCCCCTTCTCTTTGCTAGTGCGACAGTCTTTGCACAGAGCTTTGTTTGTGTCGAGTGTTTTAATGAAGAAGGGCATTTTGTTTTCTGAGTTCTGGTCTGGCCATCCAGTTGGACCATAGTTAGGTAGAAAACAGCGTTTGGTAGAAAAACTGGCTCGGGGCATTGAGCTGGATGTAATGGGCTTCTCCCCCACCCAAAGCTTGTGGAAGAGATAGCCCTGGGAACGGGGCCAGCCAGGGTGGCCTGGTGCGGTGTGCGGGATGTGAATGTTGCTTGCCCCCTGGTGGTGCACAGTATACAGTTTTCCCCACAGCTTTATCGAGGTAGAATTTACACATCATACAATCCGCCCATTGCAGTACAGTGATCTGTGTTCCATTCTCCATCCCTTGGCTCCTTCCTGAGCCAGATGCTTGGGGTTTTGAAGTCTGAGACACCAAGTCCTGAACTCTCCACGGCGTGCTTGATCTTGACTTCCGCTGGGCTTGGCCGTGGGCCTGTGTTTCCCTTGGCGAATCAGTCACTCGGTCAAATCATAACATTTACTGAGCAGCCTTCGTGACCAGGTGCATGTGCTTAATCCCTACGTCACCGTTATCTCTCTTTGTAGATGCTGTGGCCGATTCCAGAAAAGGTCTCCCTGCGCGAAGCTGCTGCCCTACCTATATCTTACGCCACCGCTATTTTAGCGCTAGAGCATCGTGCTCGTACTCAGCCTGGGTGAGGACTGTGTAGACGACAGGGGCTGGAGGGTACCCTTTTCTGACACCGGAAGTGCCCAACAAAGCTTTGCCCCGCCTCGTCCCTCGTCCCTTCCCTCCTGCTCGCGTTCATTTTGGCTGAGGAAAGGCCAAGGGGGGGTATTGGCTTGAGACGGGGGTCTCGTGACTGTGGGGGCCTCCTTTCGTCAGAGAGGGAGTGACAGACCCTGAACTTAGCCAGTATGAATCTGGAAAGATCTCTCTCTCAAACCTGACCACTGTGGAGATCACCTCACAGAAAACCTTAAAGTGTAGAGAGTTGGTTTATTTAAACTTACTTCACTCTGAGTCTGATGGAGGCCTGTGGCATTTGTCTCTGTGAGGCCTTGTTGGGTGTGCCAGTTGGGGTATTTCAGACGCAAAGGTGTTGAGGTTTTCCACTGTACCTGGAACATATACGCTGCTTCTTGATCTTTTAAGACAGCCGAGTCCCAGAATTGCTCCTCAGATAGGTGGGTTTATTTGAACAGTGCCATTATATAATCACTAGAAAACTGGGCAGTATTTAGTATGAGGATGGTTTTAGGACAGAATTTCGCACGAATGGAGTGGTAGCTCGAAGGAAAGGTTACCACCGACATGGGGGAGAGACTGCCTAAAGAGATTAAGGAATCTTTTTCCTGGGAAGCCTTCAAAACTGAACCAAATTAGCACTGATCTAGAAGTCACATACACAATCCACCCCTAAAGGCTGGAGAACAGATGTGCATGAAGGTTTGGGTGAAATGACCTTTAACATTCTTGCTTTAAAATGTTCTGGTTCTGAAATGTTTGTGCAGCCATGTTACTGGATGATTTTTGGAGGTTTCCAAAGTAACATTCATCTTTCTCTGGCAGAGAAACTGTTTTGGTGACGGCAGCAGCTGGAGCCACAGGCCTGGCGGTGATAGATGTGGCAACAAATATTCTTCAGGCTAAGGTATTTGCATGTGGGAGTCTGCCTTGTGAAAAATCGCAACTCCAGTTTTCAAACATGGAACATGTTCGTTCATTCATTAAAAATCATGTGCAAGACACTGGGGACACAAAGTCACCCAGAGCAGGGTCTTGCCGTTTATTTGCTCGCAGACCAGCGAGGGAGGAGGCACGGACGTTCATCACTCCTGGCAGCGTCTGACTCGCTTCGCGGCTTTCGCAGATGCGGTTTCCTCTACCTGTAGGGCTCTGAACTGTCTCCGCCTGTGCTTCAGATTTAAACTCAAATGTCTCCCCCATGTGTTCTTATGAGGTTTAAATAGAATAAACGATTGCATACGTGTTACCGTAGCTTCAATTTACTAACACTTTGTTTTCCAAGTGGCTGTGTCAGTCCCCTCCCCGTCACGAGATTTGTATGTGATCCCACAGTGCCCTGTGCTTCTCTCCCGTCACATACAGCTCCGTGTGTCGTTGCTCCTTTACTTGCGTCATTACTGGATTAATGTCTCCCTCCTGCTGGAATGTACTCCCCGTACAGGCAGTGACAGTGTCTGTTTGGTTCATCACCGTAGTCCTGACACCTAGTATGGTGTCCAGAACACAGTAGGAACTCAAGAACTGTTTCTCGATTGAATGAATGAAGGCATGAATAAAAGAATGAAAGAAAGACCCCTGTCTCTGCGGGAGCATCTCTCTGGGAAGGAGGACTTCTTGAAGAAGGAGGGCATTTAAGCTGACTTTTGAAGGACTGGTAGCGGTTGAATAGAGGAAGAAGGGAGGTGAAGGCTATTTTAGTGGTGGGGGACATAGCAGAAGACAGAGAAATAGGACCCAGCACGATGCATTCTGGGAATTGCAAATGGCATCGCTGGCACCGAGGACCTGTGGGGAAATGGTAGAAGGTGACTCTAGAGAAGCCGGTAGAGATAAGATCCCGAGGGGCCTTGTGTTGGGCTGAAGAATTTGAACATTCATTGGAAGCTGTTGGGAGCTCTTGAGGATTTTAAAGTAGGAAAGTGATATGATCATCTTTGCATTTTGAAAATTTCACTCTGAAGGGGGCAGGGCAAGGTCAGGGGCAGTCTGGAAGCGGAGGGACAGACTCGTGGAGGAATCCAAGCCAGAGGGGAGGACGCCTGAACCAAGGCAGTGGAGCGATGAATTGGGAGATGGCGAAGTGGAAAACAGTGGAGAATTTGGTGACTGGAGTGCATCCTGTCCAAGTAACAGGGACTTAAAGGTAGCCTGACGAAGGTTCAGATCCCAGCTCTGCCTCATTTCCTCGCTTGTGAAATAATGATTTCTTCATGGAGTTGTGGTAGGAATATTGAGATTATTCTATGAGATTATTATGCCTATCAGAGTGCGTGGCATGTCAGTAAGAACGTCTTAAAAAGGAGTCCTGTTATTATTAGACATGGTGTGGGAAGGAGCAAACTAAGTTAACTCGTGAATTGCTGTTTGTCGAGATTGAGAACACACGGGGAAGTGGTGAGTGCGAGGTCCCTGCGGAGTGTGCGGTTCGGATGTCCGGAAGGCAACTGGATCTTCATGTTTGGAGATGACTGGGCTGGTCTGGAGTTTCTTTAGGTGGCGTCTCTGCGTTCTCACATTGCGATCCTTTTGGGAAGGACGTGTGAGTTCTGAAAGCAATCTTAGATACCAGCAGGCTCCTCAAGTGACATTAACACATTTCATGTCAAAAGGGTGGGCTTTTAGCTCCTCTTGGGGGGAGAGACCGTAATTGTTTCACTGCCTAGAGCTATTGACTATTTAACATTTCTAGGAAGATAAAATTGTACCATTTGTTTTAAATAGTTATAAGAGGTTAAGTAGAAAGAAAAATTCACTTTTAATTCAGATACTAAAATTAATCTAAGCTGTGTTTTCTTTAGCAGTAATAACGGTTTTAAACAAAAGCAAACAAAAAAATGATGTTACCATGCCACCTACGTGGAACAGGTCCCTGTGATAACACCTCGCGTCCACAGCCTTGCGTACCGCTTTCAAAGGCGCCACAGTAATTATCTTACCTGCGAGCCCCACAGAGCTCCTGGGAGACGGCAGTGTACGTGTTTGTCATCCTCCTTCACAGGTCAGGAAAGGGAGGCCCCAGAGAGGAGATGAGTCACTGTGGGTCTCACGGGGACCGAGTGAGAGTCTCGGAATTCAAACCAGTGCCTGACCCTCGTCCAGGGTCCATCCGCGGGGGCCGTGTGCTCAGTGCCTGCAGCGGACTTCAGCTCTCTGGGGCTTCCCGCAGGGAGAACTGGAGGGGTCAGTTATGAGTGAGTTTGGAATCTTTTAAGGGAACTGATGTTCTTGAGGTGTTCGAGTGCAAGTTCTGAGGATCACTTCGGGACCAAAGTGCGTGCACTGGGGGGTGCTGCCCAGTGAGGAAGCCTGGGTTGGGTTTTTGCAGCTTTTCTAGAGACTTCCACACCCCAGTTATCCCCCACAGGGTGGCTCGCAGCCATCTGTGCCATTTGTGTTGGGCCTTTCGCATGGTTTTCTCCCAGGGTGACGGGGTGGAGAAGCACGGGCTCTGGAGGAAGGCAGCAGCGGGTCTGAATAGCTGTCCTGACACGTGCTGTCTGGACAACCCTGAGTCTCGTCCCCATCCGTAGTGTGGGAGCGACTGTGCCTCCCCCACGTGTTCTTGTGAGGTTTAAATGGAGTAAATGCATGCGTGTAACAATAGCTGCGATTTACTAACACTTCGTTTTCCAAGTGGTTTATGTACAGTTTTCCATTTAATTTTTAAAATGTCTTACTTTACTGATGGAGTAACTGAAACCTAATGAAGCTGGCAGGCAGTGTAGGGGTTAAAAGCGGGAACTCTGGAGGTGGATTAGTGGGGGTTAGGTCCCCGCTCTGCCTCCTTGTGTGACCTTCCTTGGGCAGGTTACATAACCTTTTTGCCTCAATTTCTTCATCTATAAAGTGAGGATAATAACAGCATATATTTCATTGGTCTATTATGATTAAGTGAGTTATTAGTATATGTAAAAACATATAGAGTAGTGTCTGGCAAATAGTAACACTGTGCGTTAGTTTTTACTAAGTAATTTGCCTACGGTAACACGGCTAGTGAGTGGCAGAGCCAAGATTTGAACTAAGGTCTGTCCGACTTGAAGATCTTTCTATTCAGTCATGTTTTACCCTCTGGGAAGCCTTTGCTGATCTTCTAGATCGGGTACCTCTTGTTTGCATTTCTGGAGCGCTCTGCCTTTCCCATCACACTGCTGTATCTTGCTTTGTTAACTCTGAGCTTGGTATCCAGTTTGTGTCCTTACTAATTGACTCATAGCTGCTGCGCAGTAAGTGGTGGCTTTCGTTTACATTTGGAGAGGACTTTCTGTGTGTCTTTTGGACCATCTCCTAGCTAGACCTGTTGGAGTCCCCGGATTCCTCAAAATGTGGACCTCGTGGCTAGTGGGGCATAGAGGGGCCTGTGGGAAGGTCTGTGTGTTGGGCCCGATGTGTGGGCTCGAGGCTGGCACTAGGGCAGCACGGCCACATTGGTTCCTTGAGTAGCACCGTTTGGCTGGAGGAGGGGAAGGTGGGGTATCCCCCACTGTGACATGTTCTGGACCATCGGAAGCTTTGTGTTCTTCACGCAGGTGATAGCTGTTGCCGGAAGTGACGAGAAGTGCAAGCTGGCGATGCAGCGAGGTGCCCAGTTTTGCGTGAACTACAATGAGGGCGGCCTGAAGGAGACAGTGAGGAAGCTGGTGGGCAGTGGCGGGGTGCACGTGGCCATCGACATGGTGGGAGGCGACGTCTTCCTGGAGGCTCTCCGCAGGTGCGAGGAGCGGTCTGTCCCCAGGGCTGGGTCCGGGGCTCTGCTGAGACCTTTCGGACTCTGTCTTCCTTCTGGCCTCGCTTCTCTCTCTGCTTTGCTGTTCACGTCAGCTGTAGGCATCGGCGTCCACGAGGACAGCTGAGTGGGTGGATGAAAAGGAATAGAAGCAGAGAAAATCAGGAAATGCTTAAATATAGCAAAAACAAAATACCCAACTGGAAAATATCCAAAAAATGACTGCAG
>NW_012148019.1:625320-629878 GCF_000956105.1 Propithecus coquereli | reverse complement strand
AAAAAATAAAAAGCCAAGACCAAACAGATACATACTTTATACCAAAGATGTTTACAGAAGTTGTTTTTATAACTCATTGCCTAGCAGTGATACTGTATGATGCTTTACATAATGGGCTGCAAAAAACTTGTCAATTTTTGTAGATTATTCAAAATTCAGTAAAGAAGTGCATGACCTAAAGGAAGTCTTTGTGTAAAGCAAATGATCCTTCATTAAAGTGTTTATCTTCTTATACCTGCTTCCTGAGTTCAAAATCTTCAGATTGAGTTGTCTTGAAGTACAACCCGTGCAATGACATTTGTTCGTACCCAACTGCCTTCTGCAGAGTGGTTGTGGAAGTTAAATCGAGAGCCTTGATTCTAAACTAGGTCTCCTTATAAAACCGGGTAGTTCCTTTGGCTCCCTAATACCTGCTTAATGGTTTATGTTTATATTTTCCTACTGACGAACGGAACGTAGTAAAGGATGGTTCTCAACTGCCGGTTTGTGAGGTCGAGGGGAGTTCCCAGCCGTGGCTTTAATGCATGTTGTTTTCTGCTCATTGTGGTAAAATATACATGACCTAATATTTATCATTTTCACCATTTATAAGCGTGCAATTCTTTGGCATTGAGTACACTCATAATGTGTGCCCGTCCCCAGCAGGAACTGTGTACCCATGAAACGTTGACTGCTTCTTTCTCCCTTCCCCCTTCCCTGGTAACTTCTGCTCTACTTTCTGTCTCTGGGAGTTAATGTACGTTGGTTTTTAAAAAATTCTACTTTTTTATTGTGGTAAAAAACATATAACATAAAACTTACCATTTTACCCATTTTTAAGTGGACAGTTCAGTAGTGTTAAGTATATTCACGTTGTTGTGTGACAGGTTTCCAGAATCTTACCATCTTGCAAATCTGAGGCTCCGTGCACATGAAACAGCTCCGCTTTCCTCGCTCTCCTAGCCCTCGACAACCACTCTGCTTTCTGTTTCTGTGAATTTGACGGCTTCAGATACTTGGTATGAGGGAAATCACGCGGTATTAGTCTCTTTGTGGCTGGCTTACTTCACGTAGCACAATATCCTCACAGCTCATGCATGCTACAGCACGTGACAAGATTTCCTTCCTTTTGAAGGCTGAATAGTGTTTCGTTATGTATGGGAGGGCTGTCTGGAACGTATCCAGCCACGTAAACGTTCTAATTATATTAACGATGGCTGGATACGTTCCGGACAGCCCTCATATACGGCATTTTGTTGATCTGTTCGTCGGGCAGACACTTAGGTTGCTGCACGTCTCAGCTGCTGTGAACGGGGACGTGCACGTATCTCTTTGAGACCCTGCTTTCGGTTCTTTTAGACACATACCAGAGGTGGAATTGCCGGACCTATTTTTAATCTTTTGAGAAGCCTCCACACTGTTGTCCATAGCAGCGGTACCATTTAATAATCCCATCACCAGTGTGCTTAAGTTTTTCACATCCTTGCCAATTCTCGCTACTTTTTTGGTGTTTTTTGATAGTAGCCATCCTAATGGCCATGACTGTAGATTGCTTTTTTATAATTTCTTTTCCTTCTCTTTGCCCTCAGCCTGGCGTGGGAGGGCAGAATCGTGGTGGTTGGATTCGCGGGAGGAGACATCGCTTCCGTGCCAGCCAACCTTCTGCTCCTGAAGAACGTCTCCGCCATGGGGGTGGTCTGTGGCCAGTACAAAGACAAGGACTTCCCCGTCTTCTCCAAGACCCTGTCCTCCGCTCTTGAGTACTGCCAGCAAAGGCGCGTCCAGCCGCACGTCGGGTCGGTCTTCAAGCTGGAGGAGGTGAGATGCCGTTAAGGGATAAGAGACTCGATGCAGCTGAGGCCAGGAAGTAACTGCTTCCGACTCCGGATAGCTCTCGCTAGGTAGCTGCAGCCTTCCCTTCGCGGAATGGGAAAGCAAAAATACAGCGCAGAATCGCACGGCCTCGCAGGCTCGGGGTCACGGGTTGTGTGGCCGCAGCTCGGCCCCGTGTGACACTGAGTCCGGGAAGGCCGTGTGACATTGGATTTTGAGGGCTCTCTCTGTCACCGGCATCTCAGGTGGAGGGGAGCTGCGGCATGTTAGCAAATGATTTACAAGTGTTGACGCGAACCTTGAACTCCACAACGTAGAGGCTAAGAAGGAAGTGCGACTTCACCTTTGATCTTAAAACGTAGACGCTGTGAAGTGCGACCGGGTGACCTGAGCCGAGATTCTGCGAACGAAACACTAAATCATGCCTGGCGCTATCTTCAGTCTGCAGTTCATCGCTCGTCCCTCTGATTGATTTTGTCGGCCACTCGCTCCCTTTCTCGTCCCCCGCTCTCGTCAGCGTGGCCTAAGCTTCCCCAGAGCGCGGCTGTGTGCGTGCGTATGCGGCACGGCTGTGAGTGGAATCTGGTCGGCGTTCGCTGTGAAGCCCTTATTCTTTTTGGCTTCATTTGTTTTAGTGTTCAAAAACCTGCCTGGGTAGCTCCAGTCGGCCACGACGGAGCGATGTTTCGTTCAAATGCAGATCGGCGGCGCCCGGGCTGTCCGTGCCAGGCTGCATTGCTCGCCAGCCTTCCGTTTCATGCTTTTCCCCGTGATGGGGCACATGCTTTTCAAACAAGGTTTTCTTTCTTCTTTATCTCTTTGGTATGTGAGGCAAGAGGAGAGCACTCAGTGGTGAAGAGAACTGGCTGGATTCCGGCGACCGCTCTGTGCCCTGCTTTGCAGGGACCCCCTTACCTTTCTGACCTTCGGGTTCCACATCTCTAGAATGAAGGGGTGGGACGGTATCCGCGGCCTTCAGACTGTGCCTCAGGAGCCACAGTAGGGGTGTCGGGGTGGGTGGGTGTAGACTCGAGCTGCCTGGGCTCTGGGACCCCGTCTCTGCTGAGGTCTGAATAGCTGCACATTTTTTACTTTTTTGTTTGTGCTTTGCTTTTAAGAAGATATGGCTTAAAATCTTCAAAGCCACTAGTTTAGGTAGTTTCTGGATCCCCCTCTGTCTCGTGTGACTTCTAAACCGAGGTTTGCTTTTCCTGAGGCTACGCCTGTCGATAGAGGGCGAGGCAGCACAGGGGTGGAAACAAGTGTTGGCGCGGACATCTCTCCTCGCCTGATGCCTTCTAGGTGCTGCTCAGGCATGAAGGCAGGCCAGAGGTGTGCTACCGTTTGATTGTCCACGTCAAAGTTCTCCCTCCTCTTAAGCGTGAACTGACAGTGTAATTGCTAAGCGCCTGTCGGCTTCCATGTTCCTTTGTCTTTCCCAGCAAGGGCTCCGCACTCGGGATTTTTATAGTTCTCCCCACTCCGCTGGCCTTGGTGTTACCAGGTGGCTCTTTACGCCACACTCCCTGACACCTGTCAGGCATCTCATTCATACGCCATCCATTTACCATTTCTTCTGTTTCTTTAATGCGTAAACCATTTGGAGGAATAATAACAACAGTGACAGCTTGCATACATGAGGTGCTTACTGTGGGTCACGAGCCGTGCCACGCACTTTACCTGCATTATTTCCTTTAACCTTCACAGCGGCCCTTGGAGGTAGGAATCATTATCAACACATTCTGCAGATGAAAAGTCAAGCTTGTGGAGGTGACAACCCTGCCCCCTGATACGTAGTAAGTGACAGAGTGACATCCAGTCTGGATTAGTCTGGTGCCAGAACCTGGGCTCCTATGGCTATGTTAAACTCTCTCCTCAAAGAGGCCAAGAAGTCCCTTCTTAGAAACCTTATTCTATAGTGTGAAGTTTATTTATCTATCATAGAATTATGTATGTGAGAAAAACTATCTTAGAGTTAAAATGACCAGGACTCTCGTATTTTCTTGAGCAGTACCAGGACTTATATATTTTGTTCTTTTAAAATGAAGATGGTTAAATGAATATATAATTAATTTCACTGAAATTTAAAGCCTGGATAATTTTTTTCCATGTAGATTAGTTAACATACTGGAAAAAGTTGTTTATCATAACCTGTTTGGGTTTGGAAAATGACCATTGTACTTAAACACACACACAGTATCAGAAATACTGGTGCTTCCTAGCCTTTATTTTTCTCCTGAATATGTGGACTTAGAGATTTGACCCTGAAGTTGATATTAATATGACCGTAAACTTCACAACATGGCCTTTTAGCAGGTGCAGGAAGTGAACTTCCTTCGCACTCTGTTTCTCCTTCATTGACCTGTAATCGCTGTTCACGCCTGTCTTTCCGTAGAGCACAAACTCCACGCAGGCGGGGCCGTGCGTGCCTCTGCATCTCCAGCTTCTGGTGGGCGCTCACATATCCACTGAATGCCCGCTCGAGCGTGTGGGGCTGCGGGGTCAGACCACCAGAGTTCAGACCCTGGCTGTGGGCAGATTACACATCTTTGTGCCTTAATTTTTTCATCTGTAATGAGGGCAGTAATATGCCCTACTTCCTAGGGTGGTTACGAGGATTAAATAAGATAATACATGTAAAATCCCATATCGAATTTAGTAACTTTTGAAAAGCCTAACATGTCGCCGTTTTAAAATACAAGGTTTAGTTTTTTCACTTCCCCGTAACTATAACGCTTTGGCCTTG
>NW_012148019.1:596219-625270 GCF_000956105.1 Propithecus coquereli | reverse complement strand
TGACCATTGTACTTAAACACACACACAGTATCAGAAATACTGGTGCTTCCTAGCCTTTATTTTTCTCCTGAATATGTGGACTTAGAGATTTGACCTTGAAGTTGATATTAATATGACCGTAAACTTCATAACATGGCCTTTTAGTAGGTGCAGGAAGTGAACTTCCTTCGCACTCTGTTTCTCCTTCATTGACCTGTAATCGCTGTTCACGCCTGTCTTTCCGTGGAGCACAAACTCCACGCAGGCGGGGCCGTGCGTGCCTCTGCATCTCCATCTTCTGGTGGGCGCTCACATATCCACTGAATGCCCCCTTGAGCGTGTGGGGCTGCGGGGTCAGACCACCAGAGTTCAGACCCTGGCTGTGGGCAGATTACACATCTTTGCGCCTTAATTTTTTCATCTGTAATGAGGGCAGTAATATGTCCTACTTCCTAGGGTGGTTACGAGGATTAAATAAGATAATACATGTAAAATCCCATATTGAATTTAGTAACTTTTGAAAAGCCTAACATGTCGCCGTTTTAAAATACAAGGTTTAGTTTTTTCACTTCCCCGTAACTATAACGCTTTGGCCTTGATGTCTCCGAGGGAAGGCTTGGAAAGACAGTCCTTAGATTTTCGCTGGAATTTGCTGTTTTCTGAAGGCTTGTAACTGTGCCACGAGGGGGGGTCCTGACTCGACCTGTGGTCTGTTTGGAGGACGGCGTTGTCTGCTCTTTTTCTGCAGGGAGCCGCCCACGGACATCTCAACCTGCTGCGGTGCTTGAATCTCGCAGGTCAGCTTGTTTATTATTTAGGGTTAGATTGGCTTGATTAAGTCGATGGCGCTTTCTCCACGCCTCAGTTACTCAGAAGCATTCTGTTTTAGTCTCCATAGCCCATGATTTTGAAGACAAGGCCACTATGACTGCATTCCTATCAAAGCCCACGGCACATGTATTTTCTGTTTCTTTGGGAGTATTCTGGACGAGAGAATACAGACGTGCTCCAGCATACGAATGGGCCCAAAGTTGAGCTGTTTTAACATTTTGGAATTTTGCTTGTACGGATTCGCTACTTCAAATTTAACTTTTAACAAGCTGCCAAACTATTTTCCAAAGTGGTTATACCATTTTGCATTCCCACCAGCAACGTACGAGAGTTGCAGTTGCTCTGTGTCTGCCAGAACTTAGTCTTGTCAGTTGTTTTCTTTAGTTTTAGCCATTCCATTAGGTGTGTAGTGGTTGGTATCTGAGATTCAGATCACCTTGTATCAGGGCAGTGACATGATGAGTATATTCATCTATAGCAATGCATCACTAGCTGAAAGTTTTTACCTAAACAGTCCCACTCATCAAAGATACATTCATTCATTCACGAATTTATTTTATTCATCAAACATTCCCTGTATGTCAGTCAATAAACAGTAAGACTTTGTCATGCCCTTAGGGTGTTAATTAGTTAATTTTTTCATTGGGAAGATCTCAGGACAGTGCTGCAGTAGGGGAAGACCGGTTTCTAATGAGAAGCATGAATCAGCATGATGTATTTAGGGAACTGTAAGTTGCTCTGATTATTCCTGCTTGATGAGCTAATTAAAAATTCCAACAGCAGAACCTTCGCATCCCAAAACAAAGGCAATATCCTTATCCTGCCCCAAATTCCAGGTTGCGTTCTCTCTAGAGACAAATTTAATTACGGCTTTATCCCCCTCAAGGCAGGGAACCAGGGTGCTGGGAACCGCCCGTGTGTCTGTCTAGGACCGGTGCTGTGCAGCCTTCCTCTGTGTGATGCAGCCTGTAGAATCCAGAGGAGGAAAGTGTCCCCAGGCATCTGAAGTAGCTATCAAAAGTCTCTGGTCTAAAGCTGTGTGTTTTATTTTTTAGTCTCTTTCTCAGAGCCTTATCATTCTTACTAAACTTCCAGTCCTTAGCACCTCTGATTGTTCTCCCAGCCCAGAGAGAAACTGCCAGGTAGAAAGGGACAGAGTTGGGTTATTTTTAGAAGCAGCTACAATCACAGCAGAAGTGGCAATTGGACATGGAGAGGTGACAAAACATCTGAAAAACAGAAAGTAAAGTAATGGATGTTAACATTTTGAGATGCTCAGGTTGTGGAACGAAAAGATCACGCCCAGTATGACCTTTTACAGAAGTCAGATGCATGTGTGATACATTTTAGTAAAGATTGATGTACAAAATGGTTAAAAATAAGCTTGAGCATTTGAAGGGGTGTCTTTCTTTTTATGTTACCATTTATTTGTAGGAGATCCTTAAATTTCCCTAGAATGTCAGGTGAAAAAGTATCACTATCTCGAATAATACTTATTTTCTCAAGTATTTTCTATTGTCGGGCTATGACACATCTCTGGGAACAAGTGACTTCTAACTGACGGGGAATGTGATGCAGCCATGAGTCACCTGGAGATGACTGACAGGGGGGCTGAGTGTTTCAAACATCTGTCTTCGACCTCCTCCACCTCCTCGAAGTGAGTCTAAATTTGCCTAGATAGGAAAGGTCTCTGTAAAGCATGATGCCCTGAAAGACAGATGTTTTTGAAACCAGGGATTTCATGCTGCAGAGAGACTGCCATGATTGATTTGTTTCTCTGCTTTTTTTAATTTATATTTTTTACTATGTGTTTTCGGAGGATCTCAGATGAAAAGGGTTGGTTAATCATAATCCTCGTTTCAAAGCACATTTTCACTGTTGGACCGTGCAAAGCCCATCTTCTGTTTTTGTGTCTGTTATATTTACGAACGTCTATATTTACTTAACTCCCTTTAATCTCACTGTCTCTCCTCACTCTTTCCTCCCTTCGGAGCCAGTCTCCGTAACATGTTTGATACATGTCTTTGGATTTATATTTCCTTGTAAAACACATAGAATTAATTTGTGTTAATTTACTTTCTAGTTACACAAATGATGTTGTGCTCTAGATTTTGTTGTGTTTCTGAATTTTTCATGCAGTGCTGTCTCTTTAAGGTCCGTCTGTGTTGCTGTCCCTGCACCCAGTTCCTTGCTTCCCACTGCTGCATGGCGGCGCACGGTGTGCCTCCCCCATAGTTGGCAAATCCATTCCCTGGCGATGAGCTTTGGGGTTGGCTTGATTCCCTGCCACCATAATCAGTGTGGCAGTAAACAGCCTCCTGTGCGTGACCTTGGGGACTGTGCCAGTGTTGCTTTGGGAGTATTTTACCAGCAGTAGGGTTGCTGGGTCGTAGGATGAGTGCTTGGTCTGTCTGCCAGCTGCTCTCCAGAGTGACTTGACCAGGTTGTGCCCCACCAGCATTGCGTCAGGGTTCTTGTTTACTTGTTACCCTGTTGACGGGTAGCAGTGTTCAACATTCTGATTTTTGCCAAACTGATAAGGCATAAAGTGGCATCTTGTTATTTTAACTTGAATCTCCCTGATTTCTGATAAATTTAAGGATCTCTTTATATATTTGCTAGCAAGCCAGTTTTCCTTTGAATTGCAGTTTAAGCTCCTTGTGCAGTTTTCTGATTTGCTTTCTGTTTTTTTTTTAATAATTTGCAAAAGTTCCTGTGTAATCTGTGCTCATCAAACTTTGCTATGCATGCAGATCACCTGGGGATCTTGTTAACATTCAGATTTTGATTCAGTAAAGCTGGGATGACACTCAGGATTGTGCATTTCTAACAAGCTCTCAGATAATGCAGAAGCATATGGTCCTTGGACCAGCCTTTGAGTAGCAAGGTTCTAGATGTTAGTTTGAGACTTTGCAAAAGTCTCCTTCCAAATTTGCCATGCTACTGCCACCTTTGTCTATATTTAATGTAATCAAACACTTCAATATTTTACCTTATGGTTATGCTATTGGGGACTTGTTTTAGAAGTCCTCATTATCCCTGGGTCACAATGATTTTCTTCTCAATTTTTTTCTATTAAGTTTGTAGTTTTGTTTCACACTGAAGGATTTAATGTATCCAAAGTCACCTTTGTATTGGGTATGAGTCAGGTAGCCTTTTTTTTTTTTTCACTTTTTATAGTGAGCTGAATGTCCCAGTACCAAACAGTCCACAGTTTCTCCTTGGTCTGTGGGGCTGCTTTCTTCTTATTCCAGGTTCCAGGCGATACGTGTGTCTTCTCTCTGCTTTCTGTTCTGTTTTCTTGGTTTACATATCTGTTCCTATACCAGAGTCATAGAGTTTTTATGTTTATAGCTTTGAATGTTTTAATACATGGAAGGGTAACTCTTCCATCTTTGTTCTTTTTCAAATTTGACTTAGCTACTTGTGAATCTTTATACTTTTAAATAAATTTTAGAATAAATTTGTTTAGCTCCTCAAGAACTCTGGCTGACTTCTTGAATGGAATTGCATTGATTTTATATATTAATTTGGGGGAGGCTGATATTTTTACCGTGATAAGTTGTCTAATCTATGAACAAGTGAACAGGGATACATTGCCATTTATTTAGATCTCTCAGGTCTTGTTTGTTTGTTTTGAGACAGGGTCCTGCTCTGTTACCCAGGTGGGAGTGCAGTGGCCCAATCAGAGCTCCCTGCAGCCTTGAACTCCTGGGTTCAAGGGATCCTCTTGCTGCCTCAGCCTCCCGAATAGCCGGGACTTTAGGGGTGCCCCGCCACGCTTGGCTAATTTAAAAACTTTTTGTGTAGAGTCTTGAACTCCTGAGCTCAAACGATCCTCCCTTCTTAGCCTCCCAAAGTGCTGGAATTACAGGCGTGAACCGCTGCACCTGGCCTCTTTTTAGGTCTTTTACTGGAGTTTAAAGTTTTTCTAAGGTCTTGTGAATTATTCTTAGTAAGGTTAATTATAAGTACTTTACTGTTTTTATTGCTTTTGAGAATGATATTTTATTTATGTAAATTGCCTAGTTACTTCTGATGTAGAGAAATGTCAGTAACTTTTCTAAGCTGATCTTATATCTCACAATCTTGCTGATCTTTCTTGTTTGTTTGTTGCTTTGATTAGTTTTTCTGTGTAGATTATTATATTGTTTGCAAATAATGACACATTGTTCTATTCTTCTTTGCGTTTTTACTTTCATTTTTTAATTTATCATTTATTTTATTTTAAAAATTAATAGACTATTTTTGAGCAGTTGTAGGTGTACAGAAAAATTCAGAGAAAGTAGAGAGAGTTCTCACATACTCCCTCTTCCATTGCCCAGTTTCCACGTTATTAACGTCTTGCGTTGGCGTGGTATCTTTATTACAATGATGAGCCAACGTTGATACGTTATTGACTAAATCTGTAGTTTACAGTAAGGTCAGCCCTGTGTGTCGTACAGTTCTGTGGGTTTTGCCCAGCGCGTGATGTCTCGTATGCAGCGTCATACAGAATAGCTTCACTGCTCTGAGGAATCCCTGGACTCCACATGGTCATCCCCGGCCCCTTCAATCCCTGGCAGCCACAAACCCTTTTCCATCTCTGTAGTTTCGCATTTCCCAGAATGTTGTGTGGTTGGAATCATACTGTATGTGGCCTTTTCAGACTAGCTTTTTTCACTGAACAAAATGCATTTAAGATCCCCCCATGTCTTTTCGTGGCTTGATGTTCCATTGTGTGGATGTACCACAGTTTGTTTATCCATTCACCTGTGGAGGGACATAGTGGTTGCTTCCGAGTTTAGCAGTTATGAATAAAGCTGCTGTAAATATTCACACGCAGGTTTTTGTATGGACATTCAGTTCATTTGGATAAATACCTAGGAGTGCAATTGCTGGATTGTATGGTAAGGGTATGTTTTCTTATGTAAGAAACTGCCAAACTGTCTTCCAAAGTGGCTGTACCATGTATTCCTTCTAGCAACAACTAAGAGTTTCTATTGCTCCATGTCCTTGCCAGCATCTGGTTTTAATGTTTTGGATTTAGCCATTCTAATAAGTGTATAGTGGTGTCTGATTGTTGTTTTAATTTGTGATTCTCTAATGACCTGTGATATTGGGCATATTTTTATATACTATTTGCCATCTATATATCTTCTTTGGTGAGGTGTCTGTTCAGATCTTTTCTTTTTTTAAGAATAGACGTGGAGGTCTTGCTATGTTGCCCAGGCCAGGCTTGAACTCCAGGCCTCAAGTAATCCTCCCACCTTGGCCTTGCAAAGTGCTGGGATTATAGGCATGAGCCACTGTGCCTGGCCTGTTCCGCTCTTTTGCCTTCTTTTTATTGATAATTGGGTTGTTTTCTTACTAAGTTTTAAGAATTCTCTGTTTATTTTAGATACAAGTTGTTTATCAGATATATGATTTGCAAAGATTTTCTCCCAGGCTGTGGTTTGTGTTTCATTATTTTAACAGTGTCTTTTACAGAGCATAAGTTTTTAATTTTAATGAAGTCAATTTACCAATTTTTTTTTCATGGATTGTGCTTTTGGTGCTGTCTGTAAAAACTCATTGCCAAACCCAAGGTGACCTAGATTTTTTTCCTATGTTTTCTTCTGGAAGTTTTATAGTTTCGCATTTTACATTTAGATCCATAATCCATTTCGAGGTAATTTTTGTGAAGGGTGTAAGGCCTGTGTCTAGATTCGTATTTTTCCATGTGGACATCCAGTTTTTCTAGCACCATTTGTTGAAAGACTGTCCTTTCTCCACTGAATTGCTTTTGTTCCTTTGTCAAAGATCAGTCGACTTTATTCGTGTGGGTTTATTTTGGGCTCTCTGTTCTGTCCCATTGATCTATTTGCCTATTCTTTCACCAGTATCACACTGCCTTGATTACTGTAGCTGCTTTTTAATATATGTTTTGTAACCTTATACTTCTGAAAAAAGATTTAAGATAGATTACAATTTTAGTTACACAGGAAATAGGGCAATTTTAATGAAAAGATAAAAATTATAAAAAATAAGTATTGATTCTTCTGCCAGAGGCTCCATTCTTTCGAAAGCTGGAACACACAGAACTATCACAGTAGAGTATGGACAGACTTTTTACCTGCTGGCATTTATCTGAACCCATTGAGAATTATAGGTTTAGACAGAAATACTGGGATTGGGGTATTCTTAAATATTAATGTTTTTCACTGCATTCATGGTGATTAGTTAATTAGCACTGCATAGTTGGTTATGTTCAGTTCATTGGAGACACATCCTAACACTTTAGCTACTTTAATAACTGGACCAGCAACAAACATTCGTCGAAATATGCACGTGTGCATGTCTGCTCACGTGTTTTTGGATTTTGTGTTTCAGGTCAATGATGCCTTCCTTCACGTGACACAGCGCAAATCCATGGGCAAGGTGCTCCTCTCTCCTAAATGAACCCTCGCCTCAGCGGCAAGCTCAGCACGTCCAAATCCAAACTCATCATCTCTCCAAAAACCCGATTTCCCTTCTGTGTTTCCAAAGTGTTACCACCTTCCTTACTAATCCAGGTTTAAAATCTTAGAGTCACCTTTGATTCTGTTTTCTTATTGCTCCTAATTTAGTTCGATTATATAGGTTATTGTCCATACTTGCACCTTTTTGAGAGTGAACGGTACACTAGTAACTACGGCAGGAGAACGTATCCCAGGCAAAGCCGCGTGTGTGGCCACCCCATTCGTAATGCACCAATCGCCACGTTCTGTCGTTCCCGTCTCTGAGATACCTCTCTCCTCCACGCCCCTTTTCCGTATGACTAATTACGTCTCTCCTGCTCTCTCCACTGCTCTTCGAACCAGTCTTCCTACCTCCGAACTCCCCCACGCCTCCATCCTTGCACGCTATTGCCGTGGTGATCTTCCCAAAGCAGCGGTCTGACTGTGTCCCGTGCCAGAGCGCCCGCAGTGGCTCGCCGTTGCGTGTGGTGGATGCAGACTCGGGGAGCCAGCCTTTCTCTACACCCGTGCTTGCGCCCCAGCCTCCGCTCCGCGCCTGCTCCGGCGCCTGCGTACACCGAGCTTGCCTCCCGCCCTCGTTTCGCTCTGCTCCTGCGTGTCCTCGACGCCTCATCTCTGCCAGACGCCCGCCTTCCTGACCTCCAGGACCTACCTTTGCCATGTGCCTTTACCCTCAGGAGCCTGGTGTGCTCTCCTCTTTGTCTTCTACCTTCCTGCGGCTTCTCCTCCAAGATTCGTCACTTTCGTAGGGAACAGCATGTGTAGTGGAATGAACACAGGCTTCTGATTCCAAGATGAGGGTTTGAATATCAAACTCACCTCTTTAGAGGTTGTTACTTGAGGTCTCTGTGCCTTCACTTTTCTCGCTGTAAAGTGGGTATTGCAGCATCTTCCTCACAAAGTGGCTGTGAGCAGCACATGCAGTGATCGAGTAGAGCACCGGCGCCTGGTAAGCAGTTAGCAAATGCTAGTTCCTTTCACTTCTTTCTCTTCCCCTTTCCCACGTACCGTGAATTCCCTGAGAGCAGGTACCGTGTCTGATTCACCCTTGTACTTCCCGTAATACTTCCCAGAGTGAGTTACCCTTGCTAAATACTCAATAAATTGAATTGAATTCTAATTATCTGCAAGTCTTACATTGTGGGATTAAATTAAGAATATGTTGCCTTAGGCTGGGCGCGGTGGCTCATGCCTGTAATCCTAGCACTCTGGGAGGCCGAGGCGGGCGGATTGTTTGAGCTCAGGAGTTCGAGATCAGCCTGAGCAAGAGCGAGACCCCGTCTCTACTAAAAATAGAAAGAAATTAATTGGACAACTAAAAATCTATAGAAAAAGTTAGCCGGGCATGGTGGCGCATGCCTGTAGTCCCAGCTACTCGGGAGGCTGAGGCAGGAGGATTGCTTGAGCCCAGGAGTCTTGAGGTTGCTGTGAGCTAGGCTGACGCCACGGCACTCTAGCTAGGGCAACAGAGCCAGACTCTGTCTCAAAAAAAAAAAAAAAAAAAAACAGGAGGGGTGGGGAATAAAACAGGTGCCTGACACGGCAGGAACGTGTGGGTACCTCTGCATATTCCCGACGAGGTCGTCTTCCAATAGATGTGGTGGGAGGCTTTGTTTTCTAAGTGCCTTAGGCCGTTTAGAAACACCTTCTCAGTGTCTCTTCACCAAGAATCCTTTTTTTTTTAAAGAATAGAATTGTAAAATAGGGATGAACACTTGGGGAAAGAATTTGAAACTGAGAAATCAGCAGAAGGAAGGGGGAGGAGAAAGATGTCGGGGAAACATGCACCTGTCTGTCGTGGGCCCGCGTGGTGCTCCGCGAGGCCCGTGTACGTGCTCTTGCGTCTTCCGTGCCCCAGGTGGTGCGTGCCGGCCCTCTGGGAGCTCGATGCCCTGCGGTTCCGTTTAATAGTGTGCCTCTTTTCACCTCCTCCCCCCACCCCCACTCCACCTTAACATGAGCTATTTTTGTATTTAAATGAAAGTTGGTTTTCAAAAATACTAAGAAACTCAACTTTGAGTCTAATTTTCGAATTTCCTGACACCATTTGGCGTCCCTGGTGACATGCTGGGTAACCCTGGGAGAGCAGGAAGACAGATCAGGACTGGGGACAGGGCACAAGCCCAGCCAGGAGCTGCCTTTTCCACTGCTCAGAGCCGATCAGTAGGCGTCACGAGTGGTAAAGATCTGTTGTCCCCGGTCACTAACGTCAAAATGACTTAGATTGAAAGAGGCAGTCATTAAGGAGAGCGAGTTTCTTCCGATTTAACAAGTATTGGTCGGAACCTCTAATGAACTGCTTTCTGCTCGCCTGTGTTCCTGCTTCCCTGGAATGATTTGATTTGAAAGCATTTGACTCATATTTTAGTCATCGTTCGGTTGTTCCACCATCTGAGCCATTAGTCTGAAAAAAGAATAAATGCAGCTCCAAGCGACAGTATTTATTCTGTATCTATAGACTTTCCCCGCTCGTCCTTGGAGGCTGATACTGGGGACATGACACCCACACCTGCCTGTCCTTTCTCAGTACGTGTGGGTCTGTCCTCCTGCACACGCTTCTCTCGGCCATCAAAGCGGGGTTTTGTGCTATTCGCTGCAGAATGATCTGTCTGCACACCACCAGTCACATCTGACCCCGCTCCTTCCTCTGTAATGTGTGCGAATTAGAGACTAGCTTTTCCGTTTGAGCTATGGTAAAGACAGTAGACGCTTTGTTATTCGACAGGTGGAGGGAAATAGAGGTACCTTCACATACTCGGTTGTCTTTAATAAAAAGAAATCTGAGTAAACGAAGAAAAATTCATGCTGTTATTTCTTTCTCTTATTTTTCCTTCCAAGTTTGTATGAGGGAATTAAAGAGCAGTGATTTTTTTGGGAAATCCTTTTTATTTATAAAAGTCACGTGAGGGGAAGGCGTAATTAAAGAACACATTCTGGCATTTTCAGTTGTTCTCTTGCATTTTGCATCTTCATCAGAGGTTATTGCTAGATTGAAGATCTGACTTGGAAATATGCTGGTTTCTGGAACTTCATCATTGTTGAGGAATCAAAAGTAGCTTTTTTTCTTACTATATTTAGAAATGGTCAGTTTCCTGAACTTTGGTAAATTGCATCATTATTTTAAAAATGATATTATTAAAATAATTACAACAATACCATATGGTCACTGAAAAAAGTCAAACAACCCAGAAGTTTGTGAGTAGAAATTGTTATCCTATTTTTCTCTATCCTTTCTCATTTCCAGTTGGGTGTTAGTCTTGCAGACCTTTTCAAACACACACACATAGGGTGTTTTTTTTTTAAATAAAGATACGTAGGTTTAAAAATTGTATGCATACTGTTCTCTAATGTCTAATGTGTGTGTGTGTGTGTGTGTGTGTGTGTGTGTGTGTGTGTGTGTGTGTTTTGAGACAGGGTCTCACTCTGTCGCCCAGGCTGCAGTGCAGTGGCCTGATCATAGCTCACGGCAACCTCAAACTCCTGGGCTCAAGTGATCCTCCTGCCTCAGCCTGCCGAGTAGCTGGGACTACAGGTGTGAGCCACCATGCCCGGCTGATTTTTCTATATTTTTGGTAGAGATGAGATCTCATACTTGCTCAGGCTGGTCTCGAACTCCTGACCTCGAGCGATCCTCTGGCCTCAGCCTCCCAGAGCGCTAGGATTTCAGGCGTGAGCCGCTGCGCCCAGCTGGAGGCTTCTAGAAATTTAATTCTAGGGATTTAAATAGGGGAGGAAGGGAGAAATATTCCAGGGCGCTGTGGCTAATGAAAGCGTCATGACTAAAAGGATCTGAAAGAAGGCTGGTGGGGCTGAAGCTCGAGCAGTGAAGGGGAGCACCGTGAGATGAGGCTGGGGCGGGGACCAGGTCAGGTAGGGGTCTGTCGGCAAGTTATGGGAGTTCTGACTTTACCCTAAAAGCGGTGAGATGCCACTGAAATGTCGTACGCAGGGGTGGGGCAGGGCAGCATGAGCAGAATGGCATTTGGAAGAGTCCCTCCAGCTACAGGAGAGGAGGGGTGGGGGAGGAACGACCAATTAGGAATCCATTAAAGGCCAAATGAGCGGTCCCTGTAGCTGGGACTGAGGCGGTGGGGACGGGCAAGGAGAGCTACGCGGGAGATAACAGTGAAGGACCCATGCCAGATTGGATGCGGGGGAGCGGTGGGATACAGGGGTGTGAAATTGGGGAGGAGAGGGAAATGTGGAGATGACTCCCAGCTCCAAGATGTCTGAGAACAGGAACATCAGAACAGAATCGGGGTTTGGCAGTGGAGAGGCGTAAGATGGGGCAGAAGGTTCAGTTTTGTTCATTTTGAGAAATCCGAGAGATGTCAAGTACCTGTGTGGTGCTCGGAAGAGAGGTGTGGCCGAGAGACAGAAATCTGGGAGCGGTTTGCGTGGAGGTGATCCTGATGGCCCCCGCGTGGCTGAGATTTCCTGCGGAGAGTGTGTCGGGTGAGAAGGGAGGAGGGTACAGACCAGCCTCGAGCATCTGTCCTTGTGGTAGAACTGAGGGGTGTTTCACGACCGGGGTAGCGGGTGATTTAGAATAAGCGACACGTGGTTATCAGGAAGCCTGCCTTGTGCAGTGGCTGAAGGCTGGCCTCTTGACGGAGGGCCAGGGATGGGAGTCTGCTTCCAGCTCTTAGATCTTGGGATCGACTCGCCTTTTTACTTTTTTCATGTGAAAAATAAGAATAATGTGTTTTTTCTACCTTGCATGGTTCATGTAAGGGTCAGATGGGATCATGCATGTAAAAGTGCTTTGCAAATTGCCATTTTCATAATGGATTACAAGGTTGCCTTATACCAGGGTGTTTAAATTCATTTGAGAATTCAATTAATTTCATTCTCTTGAAGCAACAGTGTATATTTTTTAGCATATGCTGGGCTGACATGGAGCAAAAAAATTGTTTGATTTTTAAAAAATGTCTTTCAAATATTTTCCCATTTTAGCTGAAGTCATTGTACTCTTTTATATAGAAGAATAGACAAAGTGATGGGGGCCCGATGATCTGATGTATCTCAAAGACATACAGAGCCAGACAAGGTCTAGAGAAGGACACCTAAATCGATCAAGAGGGTAGAAAATGTTCTTTGTGAGGGATGATAGAAGAATAAGGGCTCTTCACTCTGGAAAGACACAGCCTGAGAGGGGAAGATGATTGAAATTTATAATGAAAATCATAGGATTAAAATATGAACTTGTTAAACCTCAGAGCATAAGAACTAGGGACAACTTTATCATTTTAAAGAAATAGTTTTAGGGCAAAGTAAAAATAGCACTCTTTTTACACAGGAACAGTAAGTGTATAGAACTTGCTATTTCCAAAGTTTGCTACGACAAAAATCAAATATTGTAAGAGAAGATTTATATTGTTGAAGGATAGATTCTTAGGAGATTATAAAATGAAACCAAAACTATTTCATTAAATCTTTCTAATTTTGTAGGATGACACCACAGAGAGTGACCACGATGCTTTCCTGTCTCTATCTGTCATCCTCGTCTAAATCAAGATTCCTGAGTATGTGCCAGAAAGCAGCGTGCACAGAATTTGGGCTCGGGGGGTCTTGCTGCCAGTATCACCTCTGTGACCTTAGCGTGTCACTTCTCTTCTATGTGCCTCGGTTTACTCACCTGTAAAAAAAGAGAGGGGAAGGTAATACTAACATTAAAACCTCTCCGACTATTGCAAGAGATTCAAGAGAAGTAATGTTTCTGAAAGTGCTTTGTCAATGACACACAGATAATATCCTTAGGAATGTAAAATTTTCTCTTTGATCGTAGTATTTTCAGTTCTATGCCCTCCAGGTGGGTTGACCCTCACCTTGGCCTTCCTGTCCCTGGCCTCGTTAGGGAGCAGCACTTACCAACTCAGAAATAAAAGAGAGGACCGAGAACAGGGAACCATGCCTGCTCCTCTAGAGAGACTGAGAGAGTGCAGACACCTCTTCTCTCATTCCTCTTCCCTCTCTGGGAAGCTCTGGTCAGGAACTAAAGGTAAGGAGAACTTTGCAAGCATTTTTCTTCTCCTTCGGATGTTTTGGGTGATAAGATGCCACCTGTAAGATGGGGGCAGCCTGGGCAACACAGCAAGACCCTGTCTCTGCAAAAAAAGAAAAAAAAAAAAATAGCTGGGCCTGGTGGTGTGCCCATAATCCCAGCTACTCGCGAGGCTGGGCCATGGAGGATGGCTTGAGCACAGGAGTCTGAGGTTACAGTGAGCTACGATTGTGCCGCTGCTGTCCAGCCCGGGCGACGAGTGAAACTCTGGTTCTAAAAGGAAAAGAACCAAAAAGATGGGGGTGGTTTGGTCTTTGGTAACTTCCAGGGTTCTAGTGGTCCTTAGGAACCCTACAAAAGGCCAGGGGCCAGGTGAGAAAAACCATGGGACTGGTTTCTTATGGCTTCTCATAGGTTTAGGATTTAGGGGAGAGAGACAAGTGTGACCACGACATTTCCTTCAAGGTGGCCACTGCAGTTCACAGTGGCAGGAAAGCTGATGGAGATGCAGGGGAGAGAACGTCTTGCCTGGAGAGTCCTCGGAATTCCGTGTGTATCTCCTGGGACTTTGATCTGGCAGAGGGTACGCAACCACAGGGAGAGACTGGTAACAGATAACTTCCTATTTCCTCCGCAGCACACGTGAACCGCTTCACCTGGCTTTCAAGCACTACGTCATAAACCTCACCTGACCTTCCTTCCCGTGTGGTGTAGCGTGATGAGAACCGCCCCTGAGCCAGGCAGCCTGGATCTGAATGTTGGCTTCCCCGCTCATTAGCTGTGTGAGCTGTTTCCAACCCATAAATGGCGCTAATAGTAACCCCTTGTCACTGAGTTGCAGTGAGAATCCAATGGGATTGCGTTTGTGAAGCGCTTAGCACAGTGCCTGGCACATTTAGCCCCTAAATACATGCCAGAGTTTGTCATGGCCCCGGTACCCTCTGCTCTAGGGAGAATGTTTGCTAGGCTGCAAGCAGTGGCCGTGGGGACCAGGATGTGCTTTGCTCACCATCGAGTCTGCGGCGCACGCACAGGGCTGACGGTGCCAACTCGGCACCGGGATCCTGTCATTCCCTTTTCGTGCAAATTGCATCCATTCAGGGCCCAGCTGAGGGCTCGTTTCCTTGGTGAAACCAGCTCACGTGACTCCTGCTCTCCTCACAGCTCCCACAGAGCCACAGTCCGCGTAGTTGTCTTGTTGTGTTGTGTGTGAGTCTTATCCTTAAGCGATGTTCGACATTGAGGGAAACTTGCCGTGATCCAGGTCCCGGGTCAGAGATGCAGCCCGGGAGTGGATTCCTCAGACTCGGGACCTGTATCTGATCCTTCCCCCGCGTGGGAGTCGGTGCAGAAGGTGCCTCAGACCCGAGGGAACACCCGGCTCTCTCTCAAGTGCTGCCTGCGACACGTGGCACGGTGTGGGGCTCTGCAGGAACCTCTCCCTCCGAGGACCTGGGACGCGTTTCCTGGCACTTACAGCCAGGATTCCCTCCTCGCTCCTGGTGTCCTGGAGGTGATGGCGAAGCTGTGCAGGGCATTCGTATGGTCGCTGATGGGCCTCAACACAAAGCAGCACTCGGAACATTTTTCTCGGTAAAAACAGCGTTCACCTGCCTGTGGGTGCCGCTTCCATGTAACGTATGGTGGTTGCTTAAAAGATCCCCCTTCCTTTCCTTCTGTTCTGAAAATTGCAAAAGCCGGCGGTGGAAGCCGGGGCAGACTTGCGGAATCTCTCTCTCTCTTTCCTCCCTGCAGCAAGGGTCCAGGGCGGGGCCTTTCCGAAGGCGGCTGTGAGGAGCGGGGCCCGCACCTGCCGCCTTCTGCTTCTCATGTCCCAGGTCCGCGCTCTGATTCTGGGCCACCGTCGCAGCTGTGGGGGAGCCGGGCACCGCCGTGACCCGCCGGGGCCCTGCCTGCAGCTTCCAAGCCAGGGCCGCTCGCTTCGCTCCGCCTGTTGAGCAGCTCCCTTTTGGCTTCAGCCTGTAAAATTTCTGGTTTATTTATTTGCTTATTTCATTTTTGTCCTTTGCTTTAAAGGTTATCTTTTTGAAGTTAAAAATAACCACAAGGCGACCTTGTGATCCTCTTCTCACTGACCCAGATATTTTAAGAGCAGGTATTTTAAGAGACTGACAGCAGCTTCTCATCTGGGGATGCAGGCCAGCTCTCAGGAGCTGAGGAGCTAAATGTGATAATAAAATATTAATCCCGTTTCCCATACATGAAACACTCTTGTTTTTTCTTACCTGTCCAAACACTACTAATTCTTCAATGTATCGCAGAGAAAGCCTTGGGCTTGGGGATAAAAGACTTGAGTTCAGTTCCTGACTTGGGAACATACTCTCTCTGACCTTGCACAAGTCACTTCATGTGTGCGGACCTCGGTTTCTCTGTCTGTGAAACGGATGCGGAGAATGTCGTGGAGTGAAGGGCGGAGGTTTAGGGTCCAGCCAGCCTGGTGACTGAAATATACAGAGTAGGCCCAAAGAAATATTTCTCAAGCTCCAGACAGCACAATTTCAGTAGTCCTGGAATCATTAATCTCTCCTGTTTTGAATTTCTGTATCATTAAGCCTACACCATGCAATTTTCTTTTTTTTTTGAGACAGAGTCTCGCTCTGTTGCCCTGGCTAGAGTGAGTGCCGTGGCGTCAGCCTAGCTCACAGCAACCTCAAACTCCTGGGCTCAAGCAATCCTACTGCCTCAGCCTCCCAAGTAGCTGGGACTACAGGCATGCGCCACCATGCCCGGCTAATTTTTTTTTCTATATATTTTTAGTTGTCCAGATAATTTCTTTCTATTTTTTTTTTAGTAGAGATGGGGGTCTCACTCTTGCTCAGGCTGGTCTCGAACTCCTGAGCTCAAATGATCCGCCCTCGGCCTCCCAGAGTGCTGGGATTACAGGCGTGAGCCACCGCGCCCAGCCCTACACCATGCAATTTGACAATTAACTATACCTTGTCTTTAGTGTGTGACTCTAGTTTCCGTCGCATCCTCAGTCGGTGGATGAGTTCTCTGCGGGATGGTGCCGTGCATTTGTCGGCATTGCAATGGCAGGCATTTCATCCCTGGTAACTGATGGATGGAGTACGTTACCGTTTAACTGAATCTGGCTTCTGTAGCTCAACGCAGATTATTTTCTTTGTCTTTATCTCTCCGCTTTCACTGCTTGCTGCTAACAGTGAGATAGCAGGAAATCTTTTAGGCTGTCATTATCTTGTCAGATTGCGGCTTCTCGTCGAATACATGCTGTATGCGTATTAAAAAACACTGCTGACCTGCTATGAACAGGAAGTTTGTTTAACTGTTTATCCGCTATGAGGACAGGTTTCCCTGTTTGGCTTTGTTTTCTCACTCACGCAGGTTTGAGGGAGCCCGCCCAGCCGCGTGTGCTGGTGAGACTGCCCGTCCCCCGCTGGGCGCCGAGGCCTGTGAGGAGGCCGGTTGCTGACTCTCCTCTGGCTGTGACAGTTCTCGGTGGACTTCACAGTGGCCCGGAGAGCCTGCGTTCTTTGGGTAAGAACGCCCTTCCCAGCTGTCACACCACTGCCACAGACTGCCAGCTGTGGGTGGATGTGTCCCCCCCAAAGGTCCGGTGAGGGGAGTTCTTGGTACCTGTGAAGGTGACTTTGTGTGGAAATAGGGTCTTCGAGGATATAGTCAGGATCAGGTGATGCTGGGTCGGGGCAGGCCCTCAGTCCAGGGCCTGGTACCCTCGCGGGAAGAGAGATGTGGGCACAGAGAGGGAGGAAGGCCAGGAGAAGATGGAGGCAGGGACTGGAGCCCCGCAGCCGCCAGAGGCGAGGAGGAGGCAAGGCAGGATTCTCCCCTAGGGCCTTCAGAGGGAGCGTGGCCCCGCTCACACCTTCACTTCAGACTTCCAGGATTCAGAACTCTGGGAGAATAAATTTCTGTTGTTGAAGCAGCCAAGTCTGTGCTAATTTATCACGGCGGCCACAAGAAACCCACGTGCTGCCTGAGAGTCTGCATAAAACACATAAGGGAGGCTTTGATGGAACCAAGGGCCTGCCTTCCCCCAAGGCCTTGGCGCTAACCCCGCCTGCCCACCTGGTGATCGCCTAAGTGCGGGACTCCCCGGCCCCCTCCCCGCACGGGCCTGGACGGCGCTGTTTGACCCGTGTCCCACTCTCCTGACCCACACCCCTCCCCTGTCTCCTCCACCTCTTTGTGAAGGTCCCTCTCGTCTTTTTGCTTTAAGTGATGCCTGGCTCACTCCTGGGGTCATGGGGACACCCCACTAGAGTACTGGGTCCTGATGGTGGGGTGGGGTGCCCGCTTTGCTCCTCACGACCGCTCTCGGACTCTCGTCCCTCCTTAACCTCCCCCTCCCCCCAGCTGTGAAGCGCAGGCCATCGGGATGTCCACGAGCCGCCCGTACTGCGGCGCCCACCGGCCTGCGGTCCCTCATCCGCCTTCAGTGAGGTGCTGAGCCCCGGCGGCCTCACCTTCCCTCCCCGCCACGCGGCCTCGCTCGCCGTGACCGCACTGCCCACTCGGACCGGCCAGGCCCAGCCTGGGCTGCACTTTAGAATTGTTTGGGGAGCTTTTGCGAAAGCCCAGGCACTGCTCTTTTCCCCTCCCCTCCTCCCGTTTCCAGCCAGTGGAGTCTGGGGCTCGGAGGCCTGTGTTTTTTACGAGCTCCCAGGTCATTCCAGCACGTGGCCGGGTTTGAGAGCCACTGGCCTGGGTGACCTGAGTGTGTTCCGGCCTCTCAGATCTTAACCTCCCTGATTCCACAGCCTTCCTCCCACCCCAGCCGGCCACGCTCACGTCACACTGGTGATTGTCGTTACTGGGCTTGCCACACCTCCAGGATGTGGGCTTCCGGCATCCCGCCCTGACCACCAGCTCGCTCCCTCCAGAACCCAGCGCCAAGCACCGCTCGGCCCCTCCAGGTCCACCAAGCCCTCGTCCCTGCGCCCGCCACGACCCTCACTCAGGCTCACCTCCCACACTGCTGCCCCAGCCCGAGTCCCTGGTCCTGCTCCTCTGCCCCGCTCCCACTCCCGCCCATGCCTCCCCCGGCAACCCCCAGCCCCGACGAAGCTGTGCTCAGCTCTCCCCGCCGCATCCGGGCGCCGAATCTCGGGATGTGCCTGGACACAAGTGCCAGCCGGCTTGCTGGTCTTAGCGTGCGGGCACGGAGCTCAGGAGGCGGCCCTGCCCCGCTTCCTAGCTAATTCGCTTTTCTATTCTTCGAGAGGCTGTTTCACACCTTTTCCGTCCAACCAGCTCCCTAAGCGTCTCTGCCCTCTCGCTCCGCCGTTAGGTCCCTGCCCGCCGACGTTGGCGCTTGCAGCCCCTCTGCGTCCACGCTCGCGTCCTCCCCTGCTGCTTGCCGGGAACAGCCTCCCTGGCGTGGTGCTCCTTCTGGGGGGTGTCCCGGGCTCCTCTGCTTGAGTCGCCTCCCCTCCCGACCCTGAAACTCTATCCTCTGACCCTGCCTTCTGTTCATTGGAGCACTCGCCGCCACCTGACATTACCCAGCCCCTGTGGTTTGTTTGCTTGTCCGTCCTCTCCGGCACGCGGCTGGGTGCAGCCGGTTCCCTTCCCCTGTCGCTGTCCCGACCTCCCTGAACCAGGCGCAGCGCCTGGCTCGCAGCAAGCCCTCAGCGAACGAGCCCGTGGACGGCTGAGCAAAAGAATGGATGTCTCTGTCTTTTCGTTTTTACATTTATTGAGCTAGACATTTTAATGGCTGTTTCGCAGATAAGGAAACTTACAGCGGTGTCCTGAATGTCTGGAAATCTCGGAACTGGTAAGTGCTAGAGAGGGCGTTGAATCCCCCTGACCGTACTGTCTCCACGCTGCTGAGATCTGTTTCTTCCCTAGAAAGGGGCGCAGCGTCTCTCCCCAGCCGGGCCCCCCGGCCCGCTGATGGAGCAGGGCGGGGATGCGCCTTTGAACGTGGCAACCAGAGAGGCCGCTCCCGTCTGCCCGGGTCAGCTGTCCTCGCTCCCAGCCGCCGCCACTCTGCGGGTGGTGAGTATGGCCCGGAGGGAGGACGTGCAAAGGTCTCGCTCTGTATCTTGACCTGGGCGGTGATTACTTGGTGTTTATTGTAAGGGAGGAAAAAATAATTTTCTTTCCAGTGTTCGGAGTTCTCAGCGGGGACCACTGCGGCGAGGAGGTCCCGACGTTGACAGATGAGAGGATGAGCAGGAAGCCGAGAGTCTCCGTGCTCTGACCCAGCCAAGGCTCCGTCTGTACCTCGCACATCCCTCTGCAAGAGCCCCCCGAGCTCTGTGGGTTTCGGGTCCCTCCCCGAGGCTCCGGAACTGTTCGGGGAGATGCAGGGAAGAGTCGAAGTTGAGAGTGGAAAGAAGCCACAGGGCCCTGGTGAAGAGCTGGGCTTTCCCATCTGGCAAGTTGAAGCAAAATCGTTATTTCGCCCATCCACAGGGACGAGGATGACGTTCCTCCGTGTGGAGACGTGGAGACACAGGGTGGAGACCTGTCAGCTGCACGCACGGTCCGTCCTCTGTAGACACGTTTTGTTTCGTGCCACCCTCTAGAGTAAGTGCCAAGACGAGACAGGAGGACCCGGGCGGGGAGAGGCGTTTGTGTTCTCTCTTCCACGTCTGTGTGTCTCCTCCTCCCCCACCCTGGCGGAATCCAAAGGAATGGGTCTGTGTTGTGGATTTTTGAGCTGCTGACTTGGGAGGAAGCACACACAGTGATCACACAGAGTTCGAGGTCTTGGTCCACGCTAGACCTGGACTCGAAGTCTGGCTCTGTCCTTGCTAGCTGGGGTGGGACGTTGAGCAAAGCGCTCACCCTTGCCGAGCTTCGGTTTCCCATCTGCAATAGGAGAGGGCAGATAACAGTAGCTACACCAAAGGGCTGCTGCGCGGATGACAGAAAATTATATACGTATAAAGAACACGTAGCACAAAGGCGGCATGCTATTCGCACTCAGCAAGTGTTAAATAATCGCATACTAAGAACTGTTTGGTTAGAGGTGTAAGCCACAGGCCGCAGCACCTTCCTAAGTGCTTTACCTGCAACGATTCAATCGCTCTTCCCACCCCCGGAGGTGGTTACTATTAACCCTCCGCTAGGGACCCTGAAGCCCAGAGAGGGTCAGTGGCTTACCTGGCATCATGGAGCTGGAGAGTGGCACAGCCGGGACCCCCGCCTGGCAGGTGGTTCCAGAGCCCACGCACACCTCCGTTGGGACATGCTGCCTCCGCCCGAACAATGGGCTTCACCCAGTGACACAGTCGCTCTGGGGCGTTCAAGATGTTTTCCTGTCACTCGACTCAGTCTTGTGGGGGGTGAACGTGAAATTTTGGGTCTGTTGTAAATAAGTAATTTGGTTTAAGTACTGGAGCTTAAAATTCCTCCGAGAAGAAACATTTATACTTGTTATTTCCTGTCGCGGATTTTGGTTCTGCCAAGTCTGAGCTAATACCTCCAATCTGCTGATGACACTGGAGAGGACGCGACTGTGAGACCCAAAAGGTGTGTCTTGGGGAGCGCATCAGTCATCGCATTTTTCATTTTATTCTATTGTTCAGTGACACGCAGACAAATCCAGTAACTTCCTTAATTTACCCAAGACGTCTGAGCCAAGGAAAATGCAGGTCTATGCATATGTGGATGTGTGCTTTTTGCACAAATTCCAAATGTGTCTTTTTTTAAGTAAGAGGAACATGTGGGAAATGAGGCTACCATATTGTCTTAGGATTGGGTTCAGAAGTCCCCGGTAATCTAAGGTCCAATACTGCCAGTAATAGCCTGACTGGTAGAAGTATTCATAAATACATGCGGTGTTCACAGATAACAAACCTCGGCTTTTAATATTTTTTCCTATTCCTCTTTTCACTGACCTTTTATCTCACCTCCTACCCCTCCTTGAAATTAATTTTGATTCATCTCCCACTCCTGACTTCTCATAGCACCTGCTGCTGAGGTCATTCACTTGGCTTTTATTTACATTCTGCTCTTTATGTGTATCTATTAATACTTGCATCCTTCAGTTTAGCCAGTTAAGTGATTATTAACAAGATAAAGGAAAGTAAACTAATTGTAAGACAGGATGGCAAATACAGGTCATATTTAACTACTCTGTATAAATCTAAGAAAGTGCTCTTTGTACACAAAGCGAGTATGGTAATAATGAGGGTCTTCTCTAGTTATGAAAAGCCAATTTCTGAAGGATCTGTTCTTAATATTTGCAGCATGATGTTGTGGAATGATCTCTGAGGGCCCAAAGCCCTGAGTTCTACTGTGTGACCTTGGGCAAGTTATTTAACCTCTCTGAATCTCTAATTATTTCTATCTAAAATGATGGGTTGAATTAGAGACCAGTGCTGTGGGCTTAAAGTTTGTGTCTCTGTAAAATTCATATGTTGAAATCCTAACCCCCAAGGTGATGGTATTAGGAGGTGAGGCCTTTGGGAAGTGATTAGGTTATTGGGTTGGAGCCCTCGTGAATGGGGTCAGTGCCTATATAAACGAGGCCCAAGGGAGCTGGGTTGTCCCTTCCACAAGACACTGAATTGGATATCACCTTGATATTGGACTTCTCAGTTCTCAGTCCAGGACTTTGAGTAATAAGTATCTGTTGTATATAAGCCACATAATCTATGTATTTTCTTATAGCAGCTCCAATGAACCAAGACAAGATCCTTTTAGGCTAAAAAATTTTTAGGATTTTAGGAGTCAACTCTGGATTATTTTTGTAGTTGAAGTAAAAGAACAAGATTTCTTTTTATTTTGCTTTAAAGTTATTTTAAAAACAGTTCTTTAATTCAGAAATTTTACCCAAATCAGACCTTTCCCTATTTAAGTTTTTAACGTCGAGAGCTTCCTCCATTCCACGATAATAAATACATAACACAATATATTTCCTCTATTTTAAACTTGTATTTAGTTGATACACAGCCACTCAGCCATTGTGGTGACTGGACATCTTGAATGTTCTATAATTCCCCAATTAAAAAAACCCTGTTATCTAGCTATGACAATTTAAAACCCAACATATACCTCGCTTCATTTTGATTCAAAAAAATGTATCCAGGGAAAACATAGGGACCTCTCCTCTGTTCTAATTATGTAAAATGTGTTGGTTATTGGGTTTTTGATCAATAAGAGCTTATTTCCCAGTTTCTGGCTCTGTTGGTAAAATGCAGGGGTTGGTAGGTTAATTCTGAGTCTCTTCTTCCTTTCCTCAATTGGCGTTTCCCCACATGGTTTCTGAGTGCGCCTGGAGGCATTGTCTGAGACAGGGTGGCTCTGCATGGGGTGCTCTGGGGGCCCTCCCTCTGTAGCGCACAGCAAAGAAGGGTGTGAAGAGGTGACTCACCTCTGACAACCATCTCGAAGGAGGAAAGGGCTGTGTGAGGTCTGGGCTAGAAAAGGAGTTTACGTTTCTCTTTGGCGTGGCTTGTCTTTTCCAGAGAAGCACAAGACATCTTTAGAATTCTTGGGTGTATTTGGAACAGAGAGAGGAAAAAACCCAAATCAATTTAAGATTCAGCACAGGGCTCAGAGCATAAGAGTTTAGGCAAGTTACCACTTGTTAATGACTTTTATATAATAAAAACAGCTTTCTTATTTCTTCCGATTACATAAAGTGTTTTCGTTGAAAAAAGATTGAAACATACATAAAAATATAGCAAGTTAAATAAAAGTCATCTGGAATCCCACCACTTTAAGATATCCAATTAACACTTTTATAAACTTACACATACTTCTTGTTAAGCACACACACCACTCACATACAGACAAATTTGCAGGAATGGGATGTAATAAATGTTGTTTTATTGTAAAGCCTTTAAAAAATATTACTTCCACCTCTACCCATCATGCTTGTACACGCTCTCCCTCAAACAAAGGAAGTCTTATTAAGTTCCAGGTATGTATGTTTTATATGCTTTAATCTATATAGATAAATACTCATATATAATCTTATATAATTTTATTAATATATACGTGTACATAGTGGCATATGGGATAATATACCTTTTCACCAATATTATGCTATAGAAACCCCTCTGAGTCAAATGGTATAATTATAATTTATTATTTGTTATTAGATTTCCTAATGTTTCACAACGTAAGTGTCTTATTATTTATTAAACTATTTCCCTTTTCAGGAGCATCCACCTTTTCCGTTTTTTGCCACTGCAAAGCGACGAGTTTGTGATGAACCAACTCTTGCAACGCTAAGCGTCCCTGAGTTTCACTTTTTCAGTTTCTAATCCGGATGGTGTTTTTGTCAATTATTAACTTGCTCCCATTGTTGTTTAGAAATTCAGTATGCTATTGAGGTTCTCCTTGGACTTCTCATTCAGACACACGAAGGGGTGTGTGTAGCTTCTTTCTGCAGTGTCAGATAGTGGCCTTTTTAACTCAGACCTTCTCTACATGGTGGCGGGATCGTGTTTCCAGCCGCAGGAGCTACACGCGAAGTCGTTCCGTCGGGAACTGTGGCCGGAGCAGAAAGGTTCCGGGCGGCTGACGTGGCGTCGGGGTTTGCAGTGCCTGCCAGCTGTGGGTAACGGCGGGCTGTCTCGATGGGGTGCAGCAGACGCAGCAGCAGCAGCTCCTGATTTAGGGGCAAAAGACGTAAGTACTTATTTTCACCATTAACCAATTAACCCAAACCAAACCCAAACTGAAGAATGCTAAGAGGGAATACAATTCCCACAGGAGCCCCTTCTAGCAGATTTATTCGAGAAGAATTCAGTCTTCTTCGGCGTAGAAAGGCATTAAGCCAGCACATGGTTTTCAGCACAACCAAGAACTTGTTGAAAAACTGACTTCAGCTGGGCGAATGCCACTTTCACAGCCTGACTGCTTGGAGTGCCTGCACACCTGGCGGGGCCGTACCCGGGGGATGGATGTATGGCTAGGTGCAAAAGAACAAGTGATTTCAGCTCATAAAAATTTTTTAGGCAGGTTTGATTATGGGAGGATGAAATGAGGCTTAGCAGTTACAGCGTTTGGGGAGAGGAGCGAGCCTGTTAAATATTTTAAGGAGGCTTCAAGTTTGTTAAGTCTGGCTTGGAGGCGGTGCGGAAACTTGTTCTCAAGCTGTGTGGGTGACCAGGGGCATGGTGCCTGCCGTGACGAATGAAACCCTGGCATGGATCCCTTTACAGGAGGTGGCTCTGCGGCTGCTGTTCCCAAGGCTTCCACCCTGGAAGTCATGTCCAGAGTTTCTAGAATTTTCAGAGTTCGTACACCATGTGTTTATGGGTTGGTGATTTTTTCCCTTTTTGTTGAGACCTTTTACTCTGATGTTCAGCTCTGCATAAAACCTCATAAATGACCCGTAACCACTTAACCTGTGGCTAACTCACTGGCAAACAGATATACTTGATTGCCGCCTCTGTGCTGGGGATACCAGAGGGAACAATGTGGAAGGGGTCCCTGCCCCTGTGGAGTCTGCCGCCCAGCAGGGAAGCCAGATGTCATGAAAGGATAAGTGAACACCGGGCTGGGAGCTGGGAGACCTGGGTGCAGGGCCTGGCATCGCTCCCAGCGAACCACATGGCACTCCGGGCTTCCGCTCACGTGCTATAAATGAATTCATTGGGGCGGGTAACCTCTTCAGTAACTGATTGCTGAGCAGCTTCTCACACTGCACTGAATTTGCTCCACGTCCAATTTGGGAACAGGTGCTTTGTCTGTGAAATGGACCTCCCATGTCACTAAGCAGGCCTCGTCGGATTGTGATAATCTGCAACAGACACTTGGAGGACCCTCCTAAATGGGGCCATTTACAACATAATAGTTGTAGGAGGAATGGTTACTTTTGAGAAAGATGTCTTTTTCTTAAAAAAAAAAGGGAACACCTTGTGCATTTGTGTTTCATCCTTGCTCAGGGGCCGTGCTAAACTCCGTATCGTTCCAACTCTAGTGTATGTGCTGCTGAAGTGAGCACAAGAGAAACACGTCTTAAAGGTAGGAATTCCACACAGACGCATCTTAAATATCTGAATTTCTGTTTTCAAATGGTCACCGATTGGGACAAGTACCTTTTCAACTGCTGCTGACTTTCGAGGGGCAAAGGCACCAAAACCTGACACGAAGGAAAATGAAATGGCTTCAAATAGGTGTGACCCACAGACCTAAGGCTGAAAGAAATTTAACGAGTCAGAAAGTAAGCCAGACTGTGGTTTCGAATAGAGTGGAGAATACTGACCGTTGGTGGCTGTGCAGCGCAGCCCTGGGTTCCTGGGACTCGTCACCATCAGCTCGGCCGTTTTTGACGTTGGAAATTGTGGGAGTTTCCTAACATGTTTGGTAGAATAATGAATAAAATCAATTTTTAAAAAACGTAGTATCCCTGAGCAAGAGCGAGACCCTGTCTCTACTAAAAATAGAAAGAAATCAATCAGACAACTAAAAATATATAGAAAAAATTAGCCGGGCATAGTGGCGCATGCCTGTAGTCCCAGCTACTCGGGAGGCTGAGGCAGGAGGATCGCTTGAGCCCAGGAGTTTGAGGTTGCTGTGAGCTGGGATGACGCCACGGCACTCTAGCCCGGGCAACACAGTGAGACTCTGTCTCAAAAAAAAAAAAACATAGTATATATACCTTTTTCCATCAAGCTTGCCTAGGCTGGCCCACGGAGTTATCTGCACGGGCACTCATGCCCCTTGCTGCCTGCCTCCCTTCCTGAAGGCAGAGGTGTATTTCCTGACGCGGGACAAATGCCTTCTCTTGGACTGTCCCTCCCCATGAGCCTCCTCCGGGGCCCTGACATGCATCACTCAGTTCCTTATTCCCCTGTGTCTGCAGTCTCTGCTTCGCTCTGCCTTTCCTCCAGAGGTGAAAACACGTTCGCGTCTCTTCCATTTTATACCAACCAGCCGACCAGCCAGCCAGTGAGCAAACACAGCTCCTTCTGTTCTCTGCCTTTTCTGGCCCTTTCACAGCCCTATGGGATCCACTGGACACTTTCAAGTTCTTTTTTATTGCTTAAAAAATTTTTTTTTCCAGAGATGGGGTCATGCCATGTCCCAGTCTGGCCTCGAACTCCTGGCCTCAAGCCACCCTCCCAAGTGCCTGGGACTACAGGTTCCTGACACCGTGCCCGGCTCGAGTTCTTATATCACTAATCTCTTCCTACATCTATTCTCTTTACCTCTTCCTCTTTCTTGACGTTCTCTCCTCCTGCGGTTGCCTTGATGCTGTTCTGACTTCGCCTGCTCTGTCTCCCTGGACTTCTCTTTCTCTGCTTTTTACCTTGAACAGTCATTTTCTTATTTTGAAATCTGTGCTCTTCCTTGACAATCTCATTCACATCCATGATTTTAATTATGGCTTGTGTGCTGCTAATGCCTAAATCAAAGCACATACAAGTCGTCGGGAAGGAAGCAAAGTGCAAACAACGGGACGCTGTCAACCACAAACACGAGTCCCTGCAGGCTTCTCTGGGCAACTCCTGCCTCACAGTCCCTGCAGTGGACACCCCAGCGCGTCGGCCTGCAGACGGCTCGGCTCTGTGGCCCAGCCTGAACCTACTGCTCCCTGAGCTGGCTGCCCCTCCCTGCATTATCGTGGCGCACGTAACCTAGACCCCGACACATCGGTTTATTAAAGTGACCAGTTTACTTCATTTGCCTCTCCATTTGACGGTGAAAACCTAAGAAATAGAAATATGTCTTTTGCTTCTGTATTCCTAATGCCTACAACAGCACGAATCTCATGATGGTTATGCAGTAAATGATTATCGAGTGGATGAATGGTGGACACACGACAGCTCTAGGTTGGTTTTCTATTAAAATGATCTCAGTCGACCCAATGGGAAGCATCCTTCTTTCGCAGTAGTGCAAGCGTGAGTTCTGGGTGCGTGTTTCTTGGAATGTCCTGGACACGTACTGGCTGCTGCATTATTCACCAAGGCCAGGGAGATGCAAGACTCTCACCATCCAGGTCTGAATTTTGTGCCATTCTTAGAGCGAGGGATGAGGTCAGTGCCGCACATGATACAGAAACTGAGAGGAGGCAGAGATGTTGATAAAAGGAAAATTGGTGATTTAGTGCCAGAAGCCAGAGGGCAGGATGCTGGGCTGACAGAAATATCAGATGTTCATCCTGAGTGTGCACAAACCACCTAGGTATTAGGAGAGCTGGGGCTATGCTCCCGTCTTCCTGGCTGGGTGAGGCAGTGAGGACCGCCTTCAGCCTCAACGCTTCCTTTGCATGCTAGGCTCAAATCACACTGAACACGAAACCCACCGATGATGCCGTGAATGTACCAGGGCTTCCTTGACCTCTGAGCCCTTGTCATATCCGTCCTTGTGCCCGGAACACGTTCTCTCTTGCTCTCTCTCCCTTCTTTCCAGGATAACGCACTCTCAAGTTTCGTGTCTCAGTTGAGACAGTTCCGCTGGGAAGTCCTCTCTGAGTCGGGTGGGCAGCTTCGCTGTGTGTCTCATCGGCTGCTTACTGCCATCCTCTCCTAACACTCATCCTTGGCATTTCTGTTACCTTGCCTGTGTCCCGTTAGGCAGTAACCTCCAAGAAGGTAAGAAACAGTTCACCTTGTTCACTTCGTGTGGCCTGAACTTAACACCTAAAATGGTGCTTGGCACATAGTAGACACTCGATTAATACACGATGAATGCGGTACTCAGTTTCCCACCCATTTTTTGGTTATTACAATAAATAGTGCAAACTGTTTTGGATTCCTTCCATATAGTTTTGGGGCTTGGCAGCTTTATTTGAGGAACTATGGAGAGTCAGTTCATATGAGAGAAAAACCTTTTCATTACAACGAATAGATGAATTAGTATTGTCTAAAATATTATTTGTTGAATGTAGGAAATAATTTTTTTATTCTCCCAGGGGTGAGGTTATACCCCAGTCAGATTCATCTAGGGACATAATTTATTCAGTGAGTGACATCTGGCCAACATTAGAACATGGTGTCACAGTGTCGTAATGTCATGGGACATGCAAAGTACGGCATCCTTAGTGTAATGGGAATTCTCCTAACAAGCTCGTACAGAGAGTGTATCCCAGAAGCAATGCTGGGAAGGGCAGTAATGTCTACTCAGCATGTGGAGAATCTGCAACATTCGTGTATGGGACGTTCCCCCCAAATAGTGCACTGTGGCCGTCTGCCTGTGGTGACGGCAGACGTGTCTGCTTAGAAAAGAAACTTCTCCATCATCTGTCGTGCCCTTCAGTGTCCTCCAGACACTGAAATTTGAACTTCGTTTTTTGGCATCACACGTGGCCCCTACGGACGTTGCCCTGAGGTGCTGAATGCAGCGTTAGGACAGCGCCGTGGGGGCTTCGCAGTACCCGCAGTCGCTCACTCCAGACGACAGAGCGAGGGACGTGAGTGCCACTGAAACACGTGTGCGTGCTCACGTTGTGCACACACGGGCTACTTCTGTGCATGGCACAGCGGGCAGAGGAGCAGAACTTGCAAAGTGGTACGAACCTTTATTGGCTGCCAAATGGGACAAGGAGAAAATACAGAAATTAGCCTTTGAGTTCTTATTTTTGTGATTAAGTATCTATTCTAAGCTACCCATCATCACGTTGAATGAGCCTATTTGTACTGACTGATAACTTTGAAGGTTATAATCATTGTATTCACACGAAATGGAGTTTTAAATAATTGCATTTTTCTGTTAAATATATCGCATGGCTATTACTAAGTAGTATGCTTTTCTGAGAAAAGGTATGGACTAGACGTCCTGTGATCGATTTTCCTCTACTTGGTGACTGATACTAACGCATTGTGTGAGTTTGGCGAAATCGC
>NW_012148019.1:583992-594979 GCF_000956105.1 Propithecus coquereli | reverse complement strand
TTTTTTTTTTGAGACAGGGTCTTGGTCTGTCTCCCAGGCTGGAGTGCAGTGGTGTGGTCATAGCTCACTGCAGCCTCTAATGCCTGGACTCAAGCGAGCCTCCTGCCTCAGCCTCCCGAGTAGCTGGGACTACAGGCATGCGCCACCACGCCCGACTAATTTTTCTATTTTTCGTAGAGATGAGGTCTTGCTATATTGCCCGGGCTGATCTCGAACTCCTGGCCTCAAGTGACCCTCCTGCTTCAGCCTCCCGAGGTTCTGGAATGACAGCCGTGGGCGACCATGCCCGGCCATGGGGCACATTTTAGATTTCATTTTAAAGATGAGAAACCTGGGGCTCAGGGAGATCGGATGATTTTTCCAAAGGCACGTGGCTAGGAAATGGTGTAGTTAAAGCCAAATCCAAGTTTCAATTCCTGTTTTCTTTCCTCTGGGCCTCTGCTCCTTCCCAACATGACTAAGGGAAAGACGTTTCACGTGGGGACGCAGACGAGGGTGGGGCCCCGTGCCTGGAGCAGCAGGCTGCTGAGTGGCTTGGCGGCCGCTCCCCTGCTCGGACAGCTGCTCGGAGTGTGGGTCACATGCGTGTGTCGCACACCAGCGAGGGCGGCTGGGCTCTGCCGTGCTGGGTGCCCTTCTGTTGGGAACCCGAGCGCCTGCCTTCCCTGGAGACCAAACGCCACTGTCCCGGTAAACCGAGAGAGTCCCCGGATGCCAGGGCGCCCTTTAGGGTCTTACACAATAGAGACTTTTCGTCCCGCAGCAGAGGGCTTGGGGTGCCGCGGTCTGTAAGTGGAAGAGCCTGTGTGGGCGCGGGCCTTGGCGGAGCCTCTGGCTGGGACACCCCTTCCCCTGCAGGGGCGGACACGTCCGGCTCCCGGGTTCTGTGCGTCTGAATGTCTGCTCTCGTTCAGAGTACGACTCTCAGACCTTCCCGCCAAATGGCAGGGAGTGACTTCGGGGGGTGCAGGGTGTGTGCATGTGTGTGTGTATCTGTCCCGTTGCAAATATGAAATTTCTTTAAAGTGTCATGCTTCATCTTAAAAATTAATGCAGATTTGGATTTTGCTCCAAGATATTTGTGCTTCTTTTAAATTAAAATATTATTCGAAATTGCTTATAAAAGAAAATGGAGCTTATCCTGAGGCACCCTGCGTTGTCTCCGGGGCTACGAGCACTCCAGCGTGAGAAGCACTGGGCTGTACTTTCTTAAAGCTCCTAATTCTAATGTTCCCATCCTAACCCATTCATTTTCCCCGTGTAGCCGTGTGACAGTTTCTCTGCTTCCCCGATCTCATGGCTCAGTGGGGGCTCTGGATTAAGTGTCAGGGAGGAGTTGTAGACTTCACAGTAGTAACAGATAATCAATGAACCCCTTATTGATGGCTTGCGCAGAATATTCCCTCGGCAATTTATACTATTTCCAGGGAAATGGTCTCAGTGAACATTTATTGAGCATTTACTATTTGGCAAATGCTCTGTAGGTTTTTAACCTAATTTTACAACTATAATAACCCTGTGAGGTGGGAGGTTCTATTATTACCCCTATTTTACAGGTAAAGCAAAGGAGATGCAGAATAACTCGTCCAAGCTAACGCACCGGCCGGTGGTGGAGCTGGGTCCACACTCAGGCAGCCGTATTCCTGGACCAGCAAGTCACGCTGCCCCTTCAGGGAGTTCACGTCCTGCTGGCCTGCTGCCGAGATAACGCTCCAAGAATGTCACAGTCCTTTATTTCATTCAGCAGGTGTGTGAGTCACCTCTGCCTGCTGGAGCTTGACGTGGGGTCAGAAGTGACGGCAGCACCCACCTGCCGCCCCACTCACCTGATCCAGGGGCGTCAGTCAGATGGGGGCATGAAGAAGGAGCAGGCGGGCCCCCCCCGCCAGCCCAGGGCCGGTGAGGAAGCATGGGGTCCCTCTTCCTCTGGAATGACATGCTGCCTTCTCCAGCTCTGGGCAGCAGAGGTAGAGGCCGGGAGGGCAGGTTTGCAGGCAGCCAGGTAGGTGGCATTGAAAGGAGTCCTTTGTCAGGGCCATCCGCGGGGCTTGGTCCTGTGGGAAACCCGCGCTGCGCCCACAGCTTCGCCTCTAAGGTTGTGGCAAGAGTGACAGTCCCAGGACTGGCACTGGCAGCTCACGGCACCCGGGCCAGGCTAATTGTCCCTGGCAGGGGCACCGTTTTCTCCTGGCACATCTCCTCCTGATAACCGGAACTGCCGACTGGCACAGGACGCTCTGCGTCTGCCTGTCCCCCATGTCACCTGAGGGACGGGGCCACGGCCTTGGTGGCCGATGCCCGGCCGAGGCCCCCAGCTCCGTATCTTCAGCGCCGGCTCCAGGCGGTGTCTGTGCTGGCGTCACGAGGCTGCTCCGACTGAACCTTCGCCCCCTGGCTCATTCGTGGAGCCGGACGTAGGAGATGCTCGCCGACTTTTTAGAAAGAGCCACAAAGCATCAGACGTTGCTGGAAATGCAGGTGTGGCCATTATCCAATCATTTCCCACTTTGGCTAAGAGGTTTTTAAAAAGATTATGATTGAATTTAACGTTTTCTTTCATTGTCCAGTTGGGGTGGACAGGGGCCTCGGTTCCACAGGGGCTGCAGGTGGCGCGTGTCTGTTTCTGTCCCGCACGGCACCCGTGTCCGCTCTTCGGTCAGCTTCTCGTTTTCTTCCTCTGGCGACTCCCTGCCGCGGTTTAACTCTGTGCTCGGCTGCGAAAACCATCGGCCGCGATCCCTCAGTTCGCGCGGCCGCTGCTGCACATCTAAGATGTCTGTTCATTTATAAATAAAACTTTCCTGAGCTCTCGTTACTCGCCTGGCACTGCCGACACAGCCGGGAGCGGAGCATGGGAGGCAGCGCAGGCGTCCGGCAGCAGCGGCGTTTCCGGGCCCCGCGCGGCTCGGAGGACTCGCTCCTGGTCAAAGCTCACGTCCGTTTTCCATGCCGCCCGTCCCAAAGCGCCGTGATGGTTTTCAAGTCTCTTCCCAAATGCTCCCCCTGGAACAGCCAGTAGGACTCGGCCTTCCGCTCCACGAGGAGTCCATGGTTTCGGGTCCCCCGTGGACAGACGCGCCTTCCGCTGTGCCCGTCTTTGCCTTCTTCGCCTTCTTCGCCTGCTGCTCAAGCGGGTGCCCTTGCTCTTAGCTGCAGTTACTTTTCGCTCCTACGCTCCGGATCCCACGTGACCAGCCTCTTCTGAGATTTATTCCCTCGGCAACGGTGTTTCCTTTCTGTATCTCCAGTCTCTCCCTGTGAGTCAGCGTGTAACTCTCTCTCATCCTGTGCACCCTCAATCGGTTCTTCAAGCCCGAGGACCTCGTGGCTTCTGCACAGAGCAGCTTAGGCTTGCTGTCTCCTCTTCCCCCTCACTTCCCGCTTGCTGCGATTTCTCTGTCTGATCCCTCACTCCCTCGACCATAGCCCTACTGACATTGTTCCCGTTGTTCCTGACCAAACCTCCTAGTTGTCAAATCCACAGAACACACTTGGACTTGTTGCTGTTCTTGATATTCCTTCTAAGTGTGGTGTTGTTCGCCACTTTCCTGTTTCTGAAGCCATCACCTCTGCTGGTTTCTGGGGCACCATCCGCCCTGGTTCTCTGCTATCTTTCTGGCACCTCCTCACTACCTTTCCTGGGCTCCTCCTTCTGTGTCCAGTTCTTCTGTCCACCTCGGCGCTCCTTCTTCAGACTTGCCTTCTAAGTCTAAGCTTTTCTTCGGCAGAACCGTCCATGCCTGTGGCTTCCACCGCCACGTCTCTCTCCTCAGACCTCTCTCTTTCGCTCACTGTGGCCAACTACTAATGGGCCACCCTTACCTTGGTGTCCCACGGGCCTTCCCAGTCAGCGTGTCCAAACTGAGTTCACCATCTTCTCCGCCAAACTGGCTCCTCTTCTAAGACTGTAATCCAGAAAAAGGCGGCGTGATCTCATCTGCACAGCCTGAAACCTGGATTGCCCTTGACTTTTCCTTCTCTCTCATCTTCTGCAGTCAACGGAGTATCGACTCATGTTGATTTCATTTTATAAAAATACGTATTTTATATATAGTCTGTCTGTCCCTTCTCCTCCAACCTTTCTGCGGCTGCTCTAGTTCAGGCATTCCTCCGTTTTGCTTGATTTGTGGAATAGCTTGAATAGGACACCTGCCCATTTCTAGTCTTTCTAGCATTCTTCTAGTGCTTCCTTCCATTGGAAAAACCAGCGATAGATACATCCGTTCAATTAATGATTGCATAGTATCGTGATGGCATATTTCAATGTCTACTGCTCAACTGAGTGAGGGCTTCTCTGGGGCAGGGATCATATGTTATTTATCTTCGTATTCCCAATGTATGTGATAATGCAGGGCATATGGTAGGTATTCGGTAAACACTTGTTTAGTGAATGAATGACTCAAACTCTATCCAGAAGAGCAGACTTAATCAATACAGTTGATACAGCTGAGCATAGTTACTCAATCTTGGAAACTTTGAAGAGTCATTGGCCCATTTTAGCAGTTTGCCTAATTAGTTACTGATGTGACAATAACACATTTGGATATAGTATTGATTAAAAATAGTGTTAGTTGATTTTGTCCTTTAAAATAATATATGTTTATTATAGACAAGTTAGAAAATATGGACAAGTAAGTGGATAAAAAGAAAATCATCCGAAATTCCATCACCTGGAAATAGGTAACTACTGCTAACACGCTGATACCGAGCTTCTCAGTTCGTTTTCCAGATTTTTGCTTTCAGTAAAGGAATGAGATCGGGCCTGGGGGATGTCTCACGTGCTGAGCTGTCCCTCACAAGAGTAACCAGTCATTAAATCCCAGTGCTCAAGGATTCACGGCAAACCCGACCTGGACCTAGGTGGGCGTTCACATCCATCAGCGCTAATCGAGTGGCTAGAGCTGGAGATCAGCAGTGTCATTAGCAGTGATAACATCAGCACTTTCGTTAGACAAATGTCAAACTAGGGTAGTGTCTTAGTTTGAGCTTCTATGACAGATAACCATAAACTGAGTGGCTTAAATACCAGAAATTTATTTCTCGAACTTCTGGAGCCTGGAAAGTCCAAGGTCAAGGCGCCAGATGATCCGGTGTCTGGTCAGGGCCACTTCTGGTGTGCAGATGGCCGTCTCCTGGTTGTATTCTTAGGCAGTGGAGAGCAGAGAGGGAAAACAAGTTCTCTTTTGTCTTTTCATTAATATAAGGGCTCTAATTCTACCCATCCATGCTCCCCTCTCATGACCTGATTACCTCCCAGAGGTCCTACCTCCTAATACCATCACACTGGGAGTTAGGATGTCAACATATAAATTTTGGGAGGAAACAAACATTCTGTTCTTAGTAGGCAATTGCTCTTATTTGAAGCAAGACCGTAGATAGTGGTCTGGCATTTGGAAAGGAGAACGGGAAAGGAAATTCACATAAATTAGCAGGCTTCCACAGCTCTAGTCCTAATGCACAGTTGAGATGAGGAGCAGGAATCAGGTATGAGGACAAGAGACGGGGGGGAGGGATAACGTGAAGGTCGTAGCTGTTTGGGCCTGAGGGAGCCTACAGGGCCATCCCAGGGCACTGCAACCAGGACTTGAAGTGGCAAGACTAATGCTAATCCACCACCTGGTGGGGGCTGAGCTCTAAAGCATTGTCAGGCTGGGTAAATTTGGTTGAGAAACCAAGAGGAATTGAGCTGCCAGGTCGAAAGCCTTAGTAACGGCAGAGATGTGGGGCCGGCGAGGCAGGAACGGATGAATTCTGAGCCCTTTGTGGAGGTGAGTTCCCACCGCAATCCATTTCATTTTGTGACCCACATAACTGTTACATGCCATATGTCTACATAAAATAATTAAAGTAATTAGAATTAATTTTGGTTGGTGAGGGTTTGAAGAGTTTCATAATAACTTTTGAGGTAATTAGAGATGCTTTGGGCTGTCACAAAAGGAGCGTTTGGAATAACTGGGCTAGATGTTTAAACTGCATCGAAGGCTAGTGATGGAATGGCAATTCTATAATTGCAGGAACACGGAATTAGGGATTGAGAGTTTGGGGCTGAAATCAGTATGCTGGTAAACTGGCTTTCTGAAAAAACAAAAACCAAGAAAACCAAAAAACCCACCAGCAACCTTGCTTTGTAGCATTTGCCAATTTCTGTGGTGTAAATACTCCCACCATGGAGGATTTCAAATTATCCATGGCTTGGTAACCGGCTCACACAATTCCTGAATATTTAATAATCAGCTCTTGTCAGCACTGTGCGAGGCAGCAACAACGCAGCAACACAATCCTCACTGAGATTCCAGTTAGCTTTGTGTTCTTGGGTAAGTCAATTCTCTGGGTCTTTGTTTTATCAGCAAAAAAGTGGGGTTCCTGATAACCTCTAAGGTCCTTTCCAAAGTTAACATTCTGCTAATGCAGCTGGTGTTGTAGGGCAAGACCAATTTTTTTTAATAGACCAAATGAGTTACGTCAGACTTTTGGGAATGTTACCGTGACGTATCAGAACACATAATTCGACCTTAAGTCTGTGTCATAATCGCCCGTGTTCCGATTCCTGCTGTCAGTGTGCGTGTCCTTCCCCAGTACCTCTTCCCAGGGGGATTAAAAACAACAGTGCGGTCATCAGTGAGCCAAGCTGCATGGCCCAGCAATGAGGCGAGACCATCACCCCCAGTCAGGATCCTGCACCCAGCTGCTGGGTTCTGGGGGTCACTGGGGGGGCCGAGAGAGAATCTTACAGCTTAGCCGCATTGCCCCATCTGACCGTGAGACCAAGCGCGGACTAGTAACAACACGAGAGGCTCATGGGCTCTAAGCTTTTTGAATGCAAGGCCTGTGTCTTTTATATGTACACGCGTCAAATCCTGGTACATAATAGGAACTTGGTAAGCATTTGCTGAAAGAATAAACCACTTCAGCTTTTTTAGAGCAAATTCTGAATATTAAAATATCAATTCAAAAGTAGACATGCGCTTCTCTGCGTTTACCTTAACAATGCTGAGGAAATACATATAATTCAAATTACTCTGCTGTTATAGTAGAAAACATTTCAGCGCCTTCGGTTCAGTGCTGGGCATTTACCCCACCTGCCTTGCAGCTAGACAGCAGAGCCGATGCGCAGCCAGAGCCCGGCGGGGAGAAGCGCACACGAGGAGCCCAGACCAGGCTCGCGGGGGTTTCCTGCCCAGCAGCGCGCCCGCCGCAGCCCTCCTCCCCGGCCCTGCCCGCCGGGGGAATTAGCTCTTCTCCTTTGAAAGGAAAAGATAATATTTATGTATAGAGCATAATTATTTATCGATATTTAATCCTCCCAATGCCCGCCGTGAGCTAAGCGTCGGCGTTCCTGTTCTAGAGCAAAGGGAACGGGGTCTCAGGAGTTGAGGGAGAGAGCAGCGGGCAGGCCCGAGGCAGCGCCCCGAAGGCCGGGCTCGTCTCGTCTTGCCAGGCCCAGCCGCCCCGGGCTTCCCAGACTCCTTCGGGCGGCTGCCTTCCGTGTTTGCTGTGGGGGTTGGAGGCCTTCCCCGCGCGGGAGCCTGGCCGGCGTGAGCAGGCACACAGGCACCGCTCTCGGACGGGGTCGAGGGCGCGGCCGCCGGGTCAGGCGGCTCCCAGGCTGCAGAGGCCGGGCCGAACTTTGACCGGTGAATCAGGCCGGGGAGGCTGGGCAGTTGCAAAGGTGACTGGCTTGCTGCAGATCGAGGGCCAGGGAAATCTTGGTAGATGTGGCACCTGGACTTTGACAGCCCCCGGGAGGAGAGGAGGCACTCCGAGGCCAGGTCCCCGGAGCAGGGCTGGAGGAAGGGGACGCCGTCGGAGCAGGTGCGTGGCAGTGCCAGCTGCCGTCTTTCCCGTCCTCGAGCTGTGCTTGCTGCGCTGTCAGAGTAGGGAGGACAATATTGGGGCCAGGGAGGGTCATTTATGTGAGCGTGTGAGTGTGATCTGTCACCATAGATGAAATTCCTTCCCATTGAGAGTCTAAGGTGCTCTTCATCTGGTGTCCTTACGCATAACCCAAGGTCTAACTTGCTGGAGTTGGCGTCTCTTGGCAACAAAATGGTGCGATTTCAGGGAAGAGACCGGGTGTTATGCCTTTGCAACTGGGGAAGGGCTGCGCAGCGAGACCGTCCGGGGACAAATGGAGAGTCGCTGTCTTCTCGTTCCACTCACGTGCATCCAGATGGCTTTGAGTTCCACGGGCCTTCCAGAGAGGCTTACGGGCCCTGTGTCTGGGGACTTGTCCTTTCCCGGGATTTGCTGGCAAAGGCTCTCATCGCGCCTGGCTTTTCCAAGGGAGTGAGCGCAGGGGAAGGAAGCGCGGGTTCTCTTTCGCTGGGACTGACCCGGGGTGGAAGGCACCCCTGCGCCTCGCTCTGCTTGTGCGTTCTGCTGTCTCGTAGCTCTGGGCTCACGCTGTGGACCCCGGCTCCGTGGTGTTTGAGCAGAGTGACATCCTGGTTTCAACACACACCCTTTGACCTTTTGTTCCAACAGGAATTTTTAAGTGGGGCTGGGAGCTTCAGGAGCGGGAGTGAGTTAACTGCTTCTTTAAGGATCTTGCGATTTAAGACAGTTCCCAGGGGAGGAGAAAGGCGGGGCCGACCTAGCTGTGCGCTCCTCACACAGGAGAGTCTCTGAGCAGGAGTGAGTCTAGTGCTCTTTCCCTTTGCAGGTGTCCCCTGTGACACAGAGAGAGCAAATCGGAAGGTCATCAGTCTCTGGAGCTATTTCCCATTTTGAACAATAAGTGAAGGAAATCAGTTTGACACTAGGGAGACTTCCAAGGTTTAAAGTCTCCAGCCAGGAAGAATCTGGAGACACGCTGTCTATTTTTTCCTGTAGGCAATCTCAAACTTGCCCTTCGTTGGCAGGCCTGGAGGAGGGGCAGGTATGACCATGTAATAGGGTCTCGTTCTTCTGGGGGGGGGTGGTGTAAGGATTCTAGAAGTTTATCTCTTGAAGAGATCAGTTTAGCTTCTTTTTGTTTAGGAAATGTCTCCAGCCACTCACACTACCCTAATCTTTATTCCTGAGAACACCATTTATTGAGCAATTACTATATAATGGGCAGTGTGTTAGGCACGTTCCATATGCCGTCTCTAGCTCTGACAGTGACCCTGCAAGGTAGTTTATTAAGGGACCCATTTTATGGGAAAGGAAACCGAGGCTTGAAAGCATGAACTAGCTAGTAAATAGCAGAATTAGGATTTGAACTCTGGTCCAGTTCTCTCTGAGGCCCACTCTATTTCTGTGAAACCACGGGGCCTCCACAGGAGTGTTAAATAAATATTTGCTAGTAGAATATCTGAGCACACACTAATTGGGGCTCCTCGATAGCATTTCTAGCTGCGCCTATCACTGTTATCTGTCTCCCATGCCTCACCATCTGTTGTTCCAAATGTACTTTTTAATTTTCTTAAGCAACGTCAATATAATTATCTAGTCTGTTATTTATTTCGAGTGTCTGCTTGATGTGTTTTTCAGATTGCTCTGTATCCAAGCCCACACGGTTTATTTCAGATAGATTTCAAGGACCGTAGCTACTCTTTTCACAAAACCTAATCAATCACCATGTTTGGAGATAAGCTTAAAATGACGATGTTTTTCCTTTTGTTTTTGTCTACAGGAAGGTAAAATAACTATACACTGACTCACAGCCCAAGAGAAATTCAGAGGGTCAGGGATGGAATTCTGGGTTCCCCAGAGGCCGCCTCAGCCACGGGGGAGGCCCCTCGCACCCCCGCCCGATCCAGACCCAAGGCTTCAGAGAGATGGACATCATCGGCCGGTTCCTCACTCCCAGCACAACAGAGAGAGGTTCCATCAGCGGCAAGATGTCCGCGGGAGCCCCCAGCCACCGCAGGACCCCAGGGCAGACCACCGGCAGCCCCTCCATGCACCCAGGCCTGGGGAATGGCACCAGCCCGCGTCCGGGGTTGGCTACTACGAAGGTGGCTATCTTAGTCAGTTGTATTCAAGGTATGGCTTTCGGGCTTGCAATGAACCCAACTCTCCTAAATGCTCGTGAATAGATTATTCTTTTCCTTCTTCCTTTTCTTTTATTTCTTCTCTCTCTTTTTTTAATTTCTCTACCCTATATTGCCTTAGCTAAATCCTGTCCTCTCCCAAATTGATTTTTGGTGATTGAAGATGGTATTTCCCTTCTCTTTATTCCCCAGTGGAGCTTCTTAAAGTCGTCGAAATGCAATCGGGTATCAGGGGCTGAGCAGAGGGTAGAAAAAGTGGTGAAATGCAAGAAGGCAGATGGGACCTCTTGCTCTGGGATTGCAAAGGGCAATATACGTGGACTATGGAAAAGCTCGGCCTGGGGGTCCCTATAAAAAGGTCCTCATTGTCATTGGACCATTCTGACCTGGGGTCAACAGGACACCACCATCACCACGGAGAGCCCTAGTTCCCAGAACAGAGCCTGGAGTTATTAGACGAGGCATACAAAAAATCTGCATGGAAAGAATGGGAATTAAAAAAAATCTGTCTCAGAGGAAGCAGATATCAACTTTGGACTCCAGATTCAGAAGGAAGAGGTCACCGTGAGGCAGGTGTAGGTTGGAGAATCTGGAATTCCTGCCCCCCTGAGGGCTAACTGGTAGCTCTGGACTTTCTATTTTATGGAGTGTTAGAAGCCCTCTATGTTCTACTTCAGCTTTTCCAGTCGAGGTGATATTTACCTGCCTACAGATTTAGGGTCGAAATGGTAACAATTATTATAAAGAATTTTGCCCCTATGAAATACTAAATGATTATTAATTGATAAAAACACTAGCAACCTGATGTTCCTTTCTCCAATCCTTTTGGATTCGTGAATTCTCAAAGGGAGGCCTGTTAAGGTCAGAGGCAATAAAAGTAATCAGATTTAAGATAGTCCAACTTGACTTTTTCACCTAATTTCTGTTTGTGACGTGCATGGGAATTATAACAGTATATTGGGGGCTTACACGGTCATCTCAGGAAGTGGTCTTCTCAGATAATGTCAGGA
>NW_012148019.1:579874-580272 GCF_000956105.1 Propithecus coquereli | reverse complement strand
GTGGGGCCTCGGCCGCCAGCCGTCTGCAGGAGCCCGCTCCTCCCTGCCCGGCAAAGCCTCCGCTCGCACCTCTGCCTTCCCTGCCTCCTGGCTTCAGTTTTACAGGGCCGAGGCCCTGATCTGGCTCTGTTGCATTTTTGGCAAACTGGCAGTGTCAGGAAATGTGACCCAAGTCATCCAAGGTGCCGGGACTGAGGAGAGGCTGCCGCCAGGTGTTATGTGTTATGGACCCCAGGGGGTCAGCAATGGTTTGCCTGGGAAGTGGAAAGTTACTAGAATCGTTTAATTCAAGTTTGAAAAGCCGGGCTGGAAACCTTTCCTGACTTTTCCGTCTCTGTCCCCTAAAATTTTACTGTATCAGCTGGGCCACAACATGGAACTCTTAATTTTTTAAAATA
>NW_012148019.1:574757-578574 GCF_000956105.1 Propithecus coquereli | reverse complement strand
ACACCTGCATCCCAAAGGAAAACTCAGCCCCTGGAGCATAATAGGTGCTCATTAAATAGTTGGTGAGTGAATACGTAAGTACTTGAAGTGTATAGGGCAGATGTGATGAGGGTGTTGAGCTCAGGGAGCCTGAGTCACTTGTCCAAGGTCACAGCAGCTGCTTATTAGACAGAGCCAAGGTTTGAAGCCAAGGCCCCCAACCCTAGGGCCTGCACTCTCCACGGGGCCATGATACATCCCTTGGCAAACACCTGTCAACTAAACTATTCCTTCTTCTCCTTTCAACACATCCACGTTCACGCTACGTATTGGGAAGTTTGAATTTTGTTTCTTGAAGGACCAGCCCTCTGAAACTCACTCCCACGTGTCTGCCTTGTTTTCGACTTTCAGCCACTGTTGACCGGCGAGTCCAGCCTCCTCCGGCAGCACGAGTCTGGCCTCAGCTCCAGCAGCTATGAGCTCAGCCAGTACATGGCAGACGCTGAGCAGTATGATTCTGTGGCTTCGGCAGCTTGGAGCCCCATTCCGGCCGGTGGGTACTAAAATGATCACAGGAGTCGGCTGAGTCTGGTGAGGCAGGCCCGGCGGCCCGTCCCTGGGAAAGTCTCCTTACCCTGTGTCTCCAAGAACGGGTCACTGTTTGCCTGACTTGCCTGTGTAGGTCTCCTAGGTGGAGAGGCCAGTTCTGGCTGTTTCCTACCTTTTTGCTTGTAATGGAGAATCCTCACAGCTGGTTCTTGGAAGGGAACGCGGCCCCCAGCCATCAGCAGGCTGGGAGAGGAGGCGCTCAGAGGTGCTTGTAAGCAGCAGGTGAAGAAAGTAAAGACCAGAGAGAATTAGGAAAAGCGAAGTAGGACACAGAGCGTAACTGCTTTGTCTGGACGTGTTGTGAGTGTAGAGGCTACAGGAGCCGGAGACTCCTTGGCCTCTCGCTGACACCGAGAGCCTGGGCTGGGTGCATTATCACTCGGACCGAGCCATCGGACCCAGGCGTTAGGTTCTGACGCATTCTCAGATGCTTCCGTCCCGCTGGAGCGTGGAGCACGGGCTGCTTCTGACCGTGGAGCCCACTCAGAACCTTATCTCGGTCCCAAGGTGGAATTTGGGCAGAAGGATGTCTGCGGCGTATTTCTAAACTAAAGGAAAACAGCGGAAGTAACGCTAACAGTGTCCCTCTGTGTCTGTTGGTCAGAGGATGTCTCCGCAGCGGGGCCCAAAGCACCCATGAAGTTCTATGTCCCTCACGTGCCTGTGAGTTTCGGAGCAGGAGGTCAGCTGGTGTGCGTGGTTCCCAGCTCGCCGGCTGACGGGCAGGTGGCGCTTGTTGACCTGCGCAGCGTGGAGGTAAACAGGCTCCCGTGCGCCTGCTCTTCCTCCCTCGCTCACCTGCTTCCCTTTGCCCGAGCCCCAGCGTCTCCAGGATGGGGTGCTCTTGCGGGGACTGGGCCGTCCGCCTCCTGGACTGGGGGAGGCGCGGGACCGGATGGTGCTCTGCTCCGAAGGAAGTGATGCTAGACTCGTTTTCCCGAGAGGCTAGTGGTTCCTCTTAGCAAGATGAGTCACTCTCGTCCTGCTCCCTCCACAAGGCCACGTCCTAGGACCTCGGCCCAGGGGTCTGATGCTGGACTCGATTGAACGGGCCATTGTCTTAAAGACCAAATCTAATTTTTTGTTCCAGATTATTCTTAATGATTCGGAAGAGCAAGAGGAGATGAGGATTTTCTCAGGACCCCTGATCAGGTAAACAAGAGGTGTGAGCACGGGCTTTTGAAACCTAGAACATCCTCTTGCCCAGATCAGCATTTTGGGGGGATTTGTTCTTTGTTTCGGTGGAAGAAAATGTCTGTCCTTGTTGGAGCAGAATTCTCTGGGCTGCAAGATAGAACCAAATTTGCCCTGAGCCATTTTGTCAAGGCATCCAATAGTCGAAGGACAGAAAGAAAAATTAGCTAACAGTTTAGAGGTTTAAAATGAGTTCCATTTTGCAGAGGTTACGTGGTAGCAACTTTGAGTGCTCTGTGCACTTGATAGATATTAGTAGGTACGTGGAGCACAGCCTGGGAATTCACAGACAAGTGGATCATAGTGGAAAAAATTCTTGCAACAGTGGCTTTTTTCTGCAGAGAAATAACATTGCGGTGTTCGAGTTACTCAACAGCGTGCTCGTCTGCCCTCTGCAGGACTTATCCGGAACTGCTTTTAAATTCCTGGTCGTACTTCCGACCTTCAGGGCACTTTTGCTGAGAGGAGGCCTGGCCAGGGGACAGAGGACCTGGGTCCCAGGCCCAGGCATCCTACTGACCAGTGGCACCATGGTGGACAGGTCGTTTAGCCCTCTCTGAGCCTAGTTTTCCCTCCGAGAAGAGGTATAACAGCCACTTACTCTACTCCGGGCTTGGCTGTGGGTCTCACGTGATGTTATACACGTGCAAACCTTTTAAATATTATCGCTGCTCTACACACGTGTTCTCATCATGAAGCTCCCCCTCCGAGAAAGTCCCCATGTGGCAACGGGCAGCTTTTTCACGTAAGAATGAGCATGGTCTCTATTCCTTACACGCAGGTACACAGGTGTGGGATAGAGAGCTGAGCTGGGCATTGGGGTGTGGGCCCCCACTTGGCTTTGTTTTTATTGGATGATCTCAAGCAAAAAGCATTGCCAGTTTATCGAGCACTTAATATATGCCACGATGTGCTAATTCCTCTTTGCATGGAGGTGGGTTCTTTTGTTGCCCCTATTTCAGGGGAAGAGCTGAGGCTCAGAGGCGGTGAGGAACTGGCCTCACTGAGACACGGCAGGCTCGGACTCAGACCCAGGTGGTCGGACTCCAAAGTCTGTGCTCTCGCCTGCTGTCCCACGCAGTGACTTCAGGTCTCTGGGCCTCGATTTCCTCATCTGTAAAGTGGAGGGGGTGTACGAGAGAATCTCTGAAGTCCCCTCCTGTTCCACAAGGAAATAACTATCCTGTAGCTGCAGACTTACAACCCAGCCCGGCCGTCCGCGCCTGTCTCACCCCCGCCCGGCCAGCACCCGCTCTCTGTGGGAGGAGCCCGGCGTCCCGAACAGGGGACTGAGCTGCCCGCTCAGTCTTTGCTCCCTGGTGCTTTTCCGTAGGGAGGATGTACACAAGGTGGATGTCATGATGTTTTGCCAGCAGAAAGCAGCTCAGAGCCGCAAATCTGAGACGCTGGGGAGCAGAGACTCTGCTCTACTGTGGCAACTCTTGGTTCTCCTTTGTCGCCAAAATGGGGTAAGTGTCTGCTTTCGTGGGCAAGCAGATGCGGGCCGGACTGAAATTTTAAGTCTTCACGGGATAGATGAGATTTGGTTTATGACATGATTATGAAAAGCAGTATTAGCCGGGCATGGTGGTGCATGCCTGTAGTCTCAGATACTCAGGAGGCTGAGGCAGGAGAACTGCTTGAGCCCAGGAGTTTGAGACCAGCCTGGTCAACGTAGCAAGACCCCATCAATAAATAAATAGGTAGGTAGATAGATAAATAAATATCTAGCTAGCCAGCAAAGAAGCATCGGATTTCCCCAAGGGGAGAGATTGCTCAAATGTTGGTGCCAGTTTGCTAATGTGAACCTTTCCGCCGATGCTCTTCTCCCCTGGCTTGGGGTTATTGTACGGTTCCTGGGTCCCTGTACCAGCCAGATAATACACCTGTGAAATTGTGACTCTTTCTGGTAATCTTGGTGGCTCCTGATGGGCAGAATTTAACCAAGGTGGTGTTGCTGAAGTTTGAAGTAGAGCAATCCAAGGAAGCACTGCCTTGTGCTTGCGTGACTGGCCTGCTTGTGAAGACGGCAGAC
>NW_012148019.1:572182-573197 GCF_000956105.1 Propithecus coquereli | reverse complement strand
AAACAGCGGGAGACGTTTCATGCATATGTAATTATTCCCCCCTTTTCTTTCCCTTATAGCATACTATATACCGTTTCTGTACCTTCCATTTTTCATTTGACAAAATATCTTCTAAAACACTCCCTGTTGGGGTTGACATACTTTTTCTATAAGGGACACGTAGTAAATATTTTATGCCTTGCAGGCCATAGGGACTGTTGCAACCACTCAACTCAGCCCTTGCAGTGTGAAGGCAGCCACGGACAGTATAGAAATGAGTGGGTTTGGCTGTGTTTCAATAAACTTCATTTATGGACACAGAAATTTGAATCACATATCATTTTCATAGGTAGTGAAATATTATTTTTCTTGATTTTTTCCAATTACTTAAAATGCAAAAACTATGCTTAGCCTATGGGCTGTACCAAAATAGGCATGGGTGGGATTTGAACTTCAGGCCATATTTTGCTGACCTTTACTCTATATTCTATAGAAATACCTTCCTCATTGTTTCTTGTGTTGGCATAGTTTTCTATGGATAAATTACAATTAATTTAAACCCCCTGTAGATTGACATTAAGATTATTTCCAATCTTTTGCTAAACAATGTGCAATGAATAATCACTGTCATTTTGCCCAGTGTAAGAGAACGCTTCTAGAAGAGGAAGTGTGGGTCAAAGGATATATTGGGTTGTAATATTGATACGTATTGACAAATTGCCTTTTTTTTAAGAGGTTGAACCCATTCACTCTACCAGCAATGTGTAAGAATGCCTGTTTTCCTAAATTCTCACCACAGTTTGTTTCCAAACTTTTTGATAGGTGCCAATATGAGAAGTAAAAAAAAAAAAAAAATTAAGTGTAAAGTTATTCGCGTTTCTGTTATTACGAATGAAATTGAGTATCTTTTAATTTTCCACATTTTTCTATTGGGTCTTTCATCCTTACTTACTGATTTGTTGGCACTGTTTATGTTTTTTAGAACTTTCTGTCCAAAATCACAACTTTTTGGGGGTCACATTTAATAAGGCTTTTC
>NW_012148019.1:571014-572132 GCF_000956105.1 Propithecus coquereli | reverse complement strand
ATCCTGGAGAAATTCACTAAACTGCTCTACTATGGAAGGAAGAAGGCAAGTATGCCCTTCCTCCACGCTTGTTGTAGAAACATAAGCCCCATCCCTTCCCACCACTCACAGCTCCTGCAGTTACAGGACTAGTCCACACTCATTTTAGGGAGCACATGAGAAGTTCAGGAAGGTACAAAGGAGAAAACAAAAACACCCGTAGTCCTCCTATTAAAAGACAACGAACACCTGTTAACACTTTGATATGTTTACTTCCAGCATTTTTCTATGCATATATATTAAAAGTAAAATAAAATTACATATACAATTGTTTATTTCTTTTTTTTAACTTAAGATTATATGGTGAGATACCCCCATGGCATTAAATATGCTCCAGTAGCACTATTTAAAAAGTGCTGCATGATATTCCATCATACGAATGTATCGTATTTTATTTAATCAATCCACTATTATTGAATATAGAGGCCATCTACAGTTTTGTCAGCCATTATGAATTATACCATCTGCACATCCTGTTACTTAAGTCTCTGGCTGATCTTTTAATTTTTTTAGGATAGATTTCTAGAAGTGGAAATATTGGGTTAAAACATATGCACTTCAAAAATATTCTTTATATTATACCATATTAGTTTGCAGAAAGCGTGTTTACAAATGATACTCTTGCTACTATCTAAGGTTTGCCTGCCAGTATCAAATACAGGTGCGTCTCGACTTACAATGGGCTTGCGTGCCGGTAAACCCATTGGTAAATTGAAAATATCGTACGTCTAAATGCATTCAATGCACTTAACCTACCGAACGTCATAGCTTAGCCTAGGCTGCCTAAATGTACTCAGAACAATTATCTTAGCCTACACTTGAGCAAAATCATCTAACACAAAGCCTGTTTTATAATCGAGTGCTGGATATCTCATGTAACTTACTGAATGCTGTACTGAAGGTGAAAAGCAGAGTGGTGTGCAGGCGCTCAGAGGACCGCGTCTCCTGCATGTGTGTGGCTTTCCCACCATCACGGAGTGGAAAAGTCACGAGTTGGGAACTGTCTGTACTTTAAACAGATGGAGAGTGATGTCTGGTTTAATTTTTAAGTTGAGATCACACTTTATAAAATTCATAAA
>NW_012148019.1:544352-568564 GCF_000956105.1 Propithecus coquereli | reverse complement strand
GGTAAGGGGTAGAGCCAGGGTTTAGATCTAGGCAGTCCGATGCCTGAGCCTGGGCTTCTTTCTAACCACCCACACGCCACCTTTCATACCTTGACCCCAAGGTAAGCCAGAGCTAGATGGAGAACTGCAGGAGTTCAGGATTGTTCACAAGGAAAGGACATCGATACTTCAGAACATTTATTCATATTTGATTGGGGTCTTATTTCTGGCATCGTGTGAAATTGATATTCTTAATATAAATTCTCAATTTCTTCACTTATTCTTAAATTATAGTTTTGGAGGAGCAGATTTTGAATAAACTTGGTGATTCCCAACCAAGCATTAGTAACTGCTTTAGAAAAAGATTATTAAATAGCTAAAACATACAAAAGGAGAAACTCTTAATGTCATTTTTTTTACTTGAATTGTATGTGTGGCTGAATTCCCTAAATGTGTCTGCTTAAATTGGCACCCTCGCTCTGTTCGGATAAGAACACATGAGGGAGTATTAAAGAACTTTTCAACTGGAGGTGGAGTTACCTCGTTAGTGATTTCCGTCCAAAAATCATATTATTTTAATATAAAGTTATTGATACCAGCTTAAAATCTCACGTATAAATAAGCCCTTGGTAAATAATTCCAAAAATGGAATGAAACGGTACATATTTGCGTATGTTTTAAAATTTGAACTGCTTCACCTGGTTAATGGTGTCGGTAATTTGGCACATGAAAGTACTTGGTAGTTAACAAGCAATTAGTACAGTATTAGGCGGGATAGGCTAACTGCCACATGTACCGACTGAACTGTAACGGCAGTTTGGTTCTATTCCCGTAAGAGCACCGGGCTGGCGAGCACGCCCGTGGGCAGCCCTCCTCCAGCTCATCAGCACGTCGCAGCCTCTGCTGTCCTCAACGTGTAGTTTCTAAGGTTTCCCAGGAGTCCTCTCCGTTCCAGGCAACCAGGTGGGGAAAAACACACGGGGACCTGCGTGTGGGTAGTTTTGTGGGTAAACCTGGAGGCAGCACTCAGTCCATTCCCATCCCATGGCCTAGAACTCAGCCACACGCAGGTGCCAGCGGACAGGAAACTGGGGTCCAGCTCTTTGCCCAGGAAGGAGAACAGGGATTCTGGTGAGCAACCGGCAGGCTCCGCCACAGTTAGAAAAGGCACCGTTCCTTTGGTATGCCCCCACCAGTACCGTTTTGCTACTTATATTTTGAGACTCGTGCTTCTCCCACTTTTGGCGCTTAGGTTCGTTCAAATGTTCGGTACTTTCTGCTAACGAGATAGGGCTGACTGGCAACTGTGTTTGAGGGAAGCTAATGGCATGGCATTATGGATTTTGACAAAGCGGAGGCTAAAGAAAGATACCGCGCCAGTTAGAGCCTGGCTCCTTGCTATTCCTTTTTCATGTTCGGATGGAAGGCCCTAAGAGTTTTCTGGAAGCCCAGCCTCTACTGCTCGTGATGTAGCCGGGCCTGAGTGCAGGAAGCTGTTGTTAGAGGAAGCTGGGCGAGGCACTGTCGAATGTGATGTTTGGTTTTCAGGAAGCCTTGGAGTGGGCCATGAAGAACCACCTGTGGGGTCACGCTTTGTTCCTAGCCAGCAAGATGGACCCAAGGACCCACAGCTGGGTCATGAGCGGGTGAGTCGGACTTGGAAAGCAGATGGCTGGAGCGGCGAGGCCCCCCCAAAGGTGGTGCTGAGGGTGGGGACAGACGCCAGATGCTCTGAGAAGCCACACACTGCAAGCTTCTTTCCAGGTTCTCTTTTCTGAGCTGAAGATAGAATTTCTCTCTTCCAGATTCTTATAACCTAGACACAGATGCCTTCTTTCTACCTGCTAAGTTGAATAAAACATTTTAGTAAAGTTTCCCAGGGCCAGAGTTTCCAAAAATTAAGTATATTTCTAAACTGCGGTCATCTTCTCTCTTTGGGAGGGCTATTCTAGCAAGTTCCAGTAGTGAGGGAAAGGTGATAGCTTGAGTTGACCCGGCAGGGCCTTAGAGCTGAGGGCTTTGGTGTGAGGAGTCGCCCGCTGCTTACTCTTGCAGCGGGGCTGCAGGGGGTGAGCGTGGTGGGGGACGGGGTGGCGGACCGGGAGCCAGGCCAGGAAGAGGAGTCACAGGACCGGGAATTAGATCCGGGAGTCCACATGTGCGGCAGCGGAGGGTGCTGAGACTGGGTTGCCGAGTTAGACATTGCGCCAGCACCCCGTGATCTGGGCGCCAGGGCGGAGGACTAGGACGGACGTCCAAACCAGGATGAGACGGGCAGGGAAGCAGGGGGCATCGCAGCCGGGCGTTTGGAATGAGGGAGATGGACAGTAACCGAGGATCAGGATGGAGAGGAGGCGGTGGGTACAGGGCGCTGGTGGAGGAGGGTTTCCGAGTGAGTCCTCCGGGCCCAGCCGGCATCCGTGGGTTGCCGGGGACCAACCTGCGGTGGGTGGGGCAGGGCCCCTGCGAGGAGCAGGCTTGGGTCAGACAGTGAGAAGGATGTTGCCTCAGAGTGTCTGTCCCCTAGTGCTGGTTAAAGCTGTGAAGCCACCCTCTCGGCCTGATGCACACTGGGTTGTCGAAATCCTGCTGGGCAGAGGTTGGATTAGCCGGACACGTCCACTTGACGTGCAGTCCGCGGGCCTCATGGCTGTCACCCTCCCTGGGTGTCTATTCTCGACGATGGCCTCAGCCGACTCTTTCTTGCTCTGGCCCTCAGTCTTCCCAGGGAGCAGCGGTGCCACCGCGCACTGCGCTGTGCCCGAGACTGGAATGGCGAGGAACCCCGAAGCCTTCTTGCGATAAGTGCACGGAGCGCCTGCGGCCCGGGTGCTGTGAACGGTGGCGTTCTGAGGGTTGGCTTTCCTCTGGGTTCTGCAAGCGAACATCCCACGGCCTCTTGCTGTGGCGTACGTCTCTGCTACAGATTTTTGCCCTGGGCCATTGATTCTTGACGGGGCCCAATGAATTGTAAGAAATCCCTCTTATGGAGCACGCCTCACTCCCACGTCAGCTGTAGAGCTTGCCGTGTCCTCGTTGAGCACCTCCCAGGGCCTGTCATCAGCAGGATCGTTGCTGGTCCCTGCTCCACGCCCCTTTGGTTACTGAAATGGCTGTTTAGTGCTTGCGAGTAAAAGTGCTACAGACCCGGCTTGTGATGAGCCAGACAAACAGCTCTGAGCGCTGTGAACTTGGCCCGGGGAGGGCCGTGGGGCGGGTGGGAGCTGGGGAAGGAGGGGCCCATGGAGAGGAGCTTCTAGCTAAACCGCTGCGGCCCCCCCAGGGGCTTTGCGATGGCGGTGGGTTGTCTCAGTGATAGGACAAAGCTACACAAGTGGTGGTTCCAGAATTAGCCGTCAGGGCTGGGGTGCAGAAAGTGCCCCTGATGATGAGATCTACCTGGGGAGTGTGGCAGAATGAAGACCCTGCCCATCTCCCCCAAAGGAGGGTGACAGACGTGCAGCAGAAGGCACAGAGATGCTCGCGTTCCAAAGGAAGGTGCCAGAACCAAACAGAAACACGCGAGGCCCGGAGCCTCGCTGGCAATGGGAGGGGCCCCTGGGCGTGGCCCCCGCCGACTGTCCCTCTCTCCGCAGCTTCACCAACACACTGGCGCTCAACGACCCCCTGCAGACCCTCTTCCAGCTCATGTCGGGGAGGATTCCACAAGCAGCCACGGTACTGTCGTGATGGGATTTCTTCAACGCCCCGGCGTCCTGAGGGCTGGGGGGCGTGGGGGCTGCTCAGGACGCAGCGACGGCCTTCAGGATGCAGCGTGGGGACCCAGTCTGTTCCTCAGCTCCCTGTGCCGGCCGCGCTAAGGGCTTTCATGCGTATATTTCGCGTAACGCGTGGAGGCGGGACTTACCGTCCGTCTTGCAGATGTGGAAACTGAGGGCAAAGGTGTGAAACGACCTGAGGTTCACGGTAACGAGGCGTGGGGCCGAGACAGCCCCAGACCTGGCAGAGCCTGCACCTCGCCCTCGCCCAGCGCCCCCGCCGCCCCTGCGCCAGCGCGCCTGGGCCTGTCCTCCAGGCCGCCCCAGCGGGCCCCCACCCCCTGCAGGACAGCGCCCACCCCGCAACGGGGCTTCGGAGCTGGGCGCGCTGAGTTCGCATCTTCCAGAGTGGAATGTGGCTGAGGAGAAGTCTGAGGCCAGCTTGATGGTTTTCTCGTTAGGAGAGACTCGGTCTTTTTGTTCCAGAGCATCCCCTCCTCATCTTTAGAGTCTAGGACCCTGACTGGGTCATAACCCGGCGCTGACTCTCTGGGTCGGGTTTTTCTTGGGGCACATACGGCGTGCTCTTTTAGTATGGACATCACAGCTTAGCATTCAGGGAGCTTTTCTTAAATTATATCCTTTAATGTTAGTTTTGTTCCATTCTATTGGTTTTCTTTTCAGGAACTCCATGTATATATGCAGTATATATGAATGTGAATTATATATATAATTTTTCTCTCTTTTCTCTCTTTCTCTCCCTCCCTTCCCTCCTCCCCCTCCCTCCTCATCTTTCCCTCTTTCCTTTTTCCTTCTTTCCACCCTCTGTGTCTCCCAGTCTGTTCTCACCAGGTTTCTGCTTCCTGCTGTCCGCTTTCCGTCTGTGTTGTTTGGTTGCCCCGCCTCGCTCCCGAGCTCTGCAGTCTCCACCGTGGTCCACCGTCTCTTCCTTGAGCTCCTACAGCTCAGATTTATACTCTTGGTTGCAGAAGAAATTGTTTCACTATTTTACTTAAATTCACAATGAAATGTTTGGTGAAATGTTTGGTTGTTTCGTGGTAACATCTTTGTGGTGAATGTTCTCTCTGCCCTCTGTTTATTTTACATGTTACATTCCTCCTCCTATCTTATGGCATCTTTGCACAGATTCTGTGCTCATTCATTGCCATTATGCACCTCTAAAGGAGTTGAATCTTTCCCGGGCCAGTTATTTACGTGAGGTTTGTGCTGGGGAGGGGCGAGGGCCGTATTCCAGGCCATCTGGCACTTTCCGCATGACCCGGAGTTTTCCGTGTGAGCCTGTGTAGCCTGAGCTTCTCCCCGCCCGTGGAGAGGACTGGGGGACCCTCTCCCTCGTGTCCTCTCTCTGCTTCCTCCTGAACGCACCTCCGTTCGATCTTCAGCACTCTTGGCAGCCTTTTCTCGTATCTCGAGGCTTGGGTTTGAAACATTTTTTTCGTTTTAATCATTATAGGTACGTAAGAGTTGTATATATTTATAGGGTACATGTGTTCGCGATGAACACAAGTTTTAATGAAAATGGACTTCACGCTTCTGCATTTTGTCCTTCTCGTTGCTTGCGGATAATTCTAAGAAGAAAAGAGAAATGATGGCTTTCATGCCCACCCTCAATCAACTGGCTGTTTTGTAACCCAGAGTGTGCCCCGCAACTCAGCTGACTGTCCCCCGCTCTGCAGCAAAACTGCATCGTGTCGCCAAGCACTAAGTTCAGGAAAGGATAAAATTAGCGATGGTCCATTGGGTCTTATTGCAAGAGGAAAGGGAGCTATATTTCCCCTACTTTAGGTGAGACGGCCGAGGAGCCAGAGGTCGTGTGCCAATGCAGTGCTTGATCTCAGAGTCTGGATGCTTCCTGCATCCTGGCATCTACCAAAAGGCCAGGCTGCGGTTACCCGGGGTACCCGGCGCAGTGGAGGAGCGTGGCAACCGCACAGCGTAGACGCGGTTCCTGCGCGTTTGGCCTGGACTCCGCCCCTCACTGCCGCGCGAGCTTGGCTGTGCGCCTCACGCTCACAGAGCCTCAGGTTTTCAGCTTGGTGGGGATTTTAGTGCCTAGCCTGTAGTTATTCTGAAAATTAAAGGAGAGAGACTATCTGAACACATCAACCAGCAGGCGTGGCCCCTGGACGTTCGTGAATAAACGCTTGTGTTCTCTCTCCCCGCCCCACCCCGTCCATCTACTTACAGTGACTTTTTTCCAAATCACCCAGGGAGGAGACAGAATAATGACTTCCAAGTTTTTGTGTGTTTTTTTAAAATTTTTTTTTATTTTTTAAGCAAGGGCTTTTCTTCTCTTTCACTGATTCCTTTGGCTCCAGCGGGAAGGGACCAGGCTGACAGGTTAAAATGGGGCAATGATGGCATCTGGCCCCTGTGCCCACTGGTAGGAGAGACGCTCAGCACAGGGTGGGTTCGTGGTCTGAGTGTGACGAACGAGAGCTGCTGTCACTGTCATGATCTGTTATCATCCTCATCATCCTCATGGGCACTGCATTGCCCGGGCAGACAAGGAGTGAGCCTAAAACGGAGTTGGAGTTGGATAAAGCATCTTTTATTCCTTGGTATAATTATTACACAAAGACCACATAATCGGGAATAGTTTCGACCTCCAGCTCCTAGTTATTGTTGTCAATCTCCCCGCTCTCCCCATCTGTGCAACAAACCGGAAGTTAGAAGGGCCTGCAAATGACTTCTTTCCTCGGCTGAGCTCAGACCGTGTGTGAGTTCACACCTGCATGTCATTTACAAGGTGCGAACCAAGTGTGAAGCACCACGCTGTGTGCTTTACTTGCTGTCCTGTTTTGTTATCGACACTGACCTTGCTAGGTAGCAGCTGTGATCTCCATTTTAGGGATAAGAGAACAAAGATTCAAAGTGCTCAGGGTAACACAGCAGTGGGTGCAGGACTCAGGCTGAATCTCGGGCCTGCGCTGCTTCCATGACGTTATATTATCTGTTGATGTTTTCTGCCTCGACGTCTCCTCCTTTAGAAGGGAGGCCCTAGGGCAGGACTGTGGGGACAGCACAGTGTCTGTGGGGCTTTGCCGTGGCCCCACGCCTCTGGTCACTCCCTGCTGCCCCTGCTGGAGTCCTGCTGTCTCTGCGGCGCCACCGGACGGATGGGCCAGTCCTTGGCGGGGAAGGGGAGTGGGGACTGAGTCCCGCCTGGGCCCAGGTGGCTTGATCTCCTCACTCCTAAAGTGGCGGTGGGAGCCAGACCTCATAGGGTTGTCGTGAAGGTTAAATAAGACGATGTGTGTGAGAGGACTTTGTAAAAACAGAGAACGGTGCCCATTTGGCAGGGCGCGAAGCAGGCCTACGCTCACCCGCTGCCGTGACAAGCGGTGGTCTCCTCCGCCCGGGAGCTCAGGATGTTCGGTTTCTGCCCCCACTGACGCGGCGGGGTTCTGGGTTCTGTGTCTGGCTATTTGGGGTCGGGGCCCTGGGAGGAAATTTGAAAACTAGTAAGTGACCAACAGTGTCATTTTATTTATTTCCCAATATCCCTGTGTTTTCATGTATCTATGTGCATCTATCTGTCCTCCTGTCTGTCCGTCCCTCCGTGGGTTTTGCTTTGTGGGGAAGGAGGACTCTAAGTCCACGGACGGCGGCGTTGCGGGCGCGCGGTGGGCATTCCCCGGACTCCACACAGGACACAGACGGCGGCCGCGTTCGCCTGCGTTCCCACCAGCCCCAAACGCTCCCGCGCATTTCCCTTGTGTTCCGCTGTTTTCCAGTGCTGCGGGGACAAGCAGTGGGGAGACTGGAGGCCCCACCTGGCTGTGATTCTGTCCAATCAGGCCGGGGACGCGGAGCTGCGCCAGCGAGCCGTCGTCACCATGGGAGACACGCTGGGTGAGCAGACGCCGTCCCCTCCTCTCCTCTGGGTGGTCCAGGCGGCTGCGAGCATCTCGTGCTTAGCCTTCGGTTCTGTGCACGGCCAGAGTCTGTGCCCCGGGCTTCTTCCCGGAGCCCCCGTGTTTTGGGGAAAGCAGCTCCAGGGAAAGGCGTGCCCTTCTTGCCTCTGTTTCCCGGAGTTTCTGGTGCGAGCCGGTGCGGTCCACGCCCAGGGACGTGGCGTTCCGCTGCCGTGGGGGTCTCCTGCCGGCAGACGGGTTTCCGCTCCGGGGGGGATTCCCTTGTAGACGGAGTGAACTCACGAGCCACCTGCCCTCTTGCTGACACCCGTCCCCCAGCGACCAGTTCAGTCAGACAGGAAATTATGTTTTTGCCTGAACTACCCTGGGTAACTCCGTAGCTTTTATTTCTATCGTTTCTCTGGGAACGTGGCCTTATAGATGTTCCAGATTGGTGGTTCTCTCATTTGGCCGAGGGGCAGAACATCTAGAAATCACGGTGTTCCTGAGGGGCTTTGCGACCTGTGCTCTGCCAGACAGAGTCCCTGCGTGTGGGGTCGCGCCAGGTCAGCGGGGTCGCGCCCTGGCCTTGGCGGGGCCCTCCCCGAGGGCCAGGCGTGTGCCACGCGCAACGCCCACCTGAGTGGATTCAATTTCGAGGCGATGGAAAACATGCGGGAGAACATTTTAAAATCGGGAACAGTCTGGAAACGAATGTGATTTCACAAGCGCTGGGAAAAGTCTTCCATCGTTCGACTCGAGCAGGGGAGCAGCGGCCCCGGGAAGCCCGATTCAAGAGCTGCCGCCCCAGGGGCCCCCCCCGCCCAAGGAAAGCCCCCCGAACCCCCCCCCCAACCCTGGGGAAGAACAAAAGTCCCAAAAGTGCCAAACAAAAACCCCCCCGGGGAACGGAAAAGGGGGCCTGGTCCCGCCGGAAAAAAAACGGAACGCCGAAGCCAAAAAGGCCGGGGGGAACCCCGGGGTTGGGGGCCCCCAACCAAGCCGGGGGACCTCCCCCCTGAGGTTCTCCCCGCGGCCCCCGGGTGGGGTCCGCTCCTGCATCTCCCTCCCGTCCCGCCCAGACGGGCCTCGTGGTGGCCCCCGTGACCGGCCCGTTCTGCTCCTCCTGCAGCTGGGAAGGGGCTGGTGGAGGCGGCTCACTTCTGCTACCTGGTGGCCCGCCTGCCCTTCGGCTACTGCACCGTGAAGACGGACCGCCTGGCCTTGCTGGGCAGCAGCCACAGGTACGCGACCTGGCGGGGCGGAAATGGGAAGGACGTTTTCCAGGGGGTTATTTTAGCCCTTGCTGGGTTCCCTGTCTCCATTTTCCGCGTTCTTGCGTCAGCGACTGCTGGCCCCGTGCGTGGGACTGTTCCCTGTGCGCGTCTGGCGAGGGGGTGTCCAGTGGACACCGTATCACAGCCCGGGGGCCTGGCCCCACGTCCTGCGCTGGGAGGTGGCAGGCTGCTGCCTTTGGGCCGCAGTTGCCCTCCTGGACACCAGGTGGCACCCTGGCTCCACAGCCAGAGATGGCCCCTAAAAACAAGTGGTCTAGGTGAGGGCCTGTGCCTTGCGTTAGGGGGCCGTGGGCGTGTTCTGAAAGCCCGCCCGGGGCAGAACGGGAAAGCAGAACATGGTTGTGTTTTGTCCCTGTTTGGGCCCTGGCGCCCCCACAGTGACTCAGCACACAAGCTGCTTAGAGTCCACGGATCCCTCATTCTCCGCACAGAGGGACCCCAGTGAGCCCCTAGAGGAGGCATCGATGGGCGGGCCAGTGTGCTCCCCGCTGTCCTCCCCGCTCTGCGTCTCTCTGGCCCCCTCCTGAAGATTTGCCAAAATCTTACATTGTGTGGGTCATTTTCTTTGCACTATTTCCTTTAATTGCTAACAAAGTTACCCTACGAGGAATGTGTATCTTTAATCTTCACGTGTAGAGGAGAACCAAGGCACGGAGAGGTTAAATAACTTGTCTGAGGTAGCGCAGCTCGCGCACGGTCGAGTCGGATCTGGAATCCGGGCACGCAGGCTGCGGAGCCTTCGCTCCCAGCTCTCGCCCCCAGCGGCCACGGCTGCAGCGACACTCCCGTGTCCAGCCTGCTCCCCAGGCCCTGCTCTCCCACGGCACACAGCGTGTCAAAGAGGCCCCTCTGTGCCTATGTGACGATAGGTGTATGTGGGTAACACGGCTCCCGCCTGTGTTTGTGTTGCACGGGGAATTTCTGCAGAGAAAGCCCTGACCCCCAGGAATAACCTGGTGACTGCGATTTCTGACACCAGGTGAGTCGTTGGGGAGAGATTCCGGGGCGCACCCACCCGGCCGTCTTCCTCGCCGGCAGAACAGGCTGTCATCTGGACTTCTGGCTCAGCAGTCCTCTCACCCTCTGCCTCAGCTTCTTGTCCCCGTGTTCCTGGGCGTCACACGGCCCCTCTTGCATACCAGTTTGCTCGGACGGGGGGTGTCTTTCACAGCTGCGTGCCGGCGCTGGGGGCACGCAGGCTGGCTCTCCGCGTGCGTAAGGAGGGGCCCCGTGCCCCTCGGGACAGGGTGCCTGAAGTCGCTGCCCGGCAGCGAGAGGTGGGGGCCCCCCTCAGCTGGTTCCCGCAGCCTGTCCCCCAGCACCTCCCGTCCCCTCCACAGCCTCAAGGAGGCGGAACCTCCACTCCGGGCCCAGGTCTCTTTCCTCCTCCGAAGCTGCCTCAGGGGTCAGCCCGGGACGGAGCCTACCGTGGGAGGACGCAGCTGGCGTGTGGCGTCTGCTGGGATCTGACCCTGCGCCCCTCCCCCCGCACACCTCAGTCTCTTGTGTTGTTATTCTCCCGTTTCAGTCAAGAGTTCCGGAAATTTGCAACGACGGAGGCGATGCAGAGGACGGAAGTCTTCGAGTACTGCCGGCTGCTGGGCCGCCCCGAATCCTTCATCCCCTCCTTCCAGGTAACTGGGCCCAGAGCAGGCCGCGCTCGCTGTGCCGTGTAGCTGTGGCGGCGGGTCCCGCCTTGCCGTCGGCGCCGGCACCTGGGGGTGACTCGTCTCCCGCATGTCCCTCATCAGCTGGAGCGTGGAAGGTTTGGGTCTGCATTTTATGACACGGAAGCAGGGCCTTGCCGAGGCCTCGCTGCCAGGGGCTCCTGCCTGCTCCCGACTGCGGAAGTCGTGCCCGCGGCCCTGCCCCGCACCTCACTCCCGGACTGCTCTCCTCTCCCCAGACAGCTCTGCCTCCTCCGAGCCTGCACGGCCACCCTCCCAGGAGGGAGCGGCACCAGCCCGGCCACGCGCTGCCCACCCCTGCCCTCCTTCCGAGGCTCCTTCTCGGCCCCGTTGGGCTCCTCCGTCTCCTCCCTCTGGGATCTCCTGCTCTGTCCTGGGCCCTCACCTCCCTTCTCCCCCTCAGGGCTTCAGCTGTGCAGGTGGCGCCTGCCTCTGTCCTTTCTTTCAACTTCTCTGCTTGATGTCCCCGTGTCACCTGAGGTTCATAAGGACCACCGCTGACATCGTGTCGTCCTCCTGTCCCAATCCTCCGTGTGCCCCAAGATCCGGCATCGTCCCTTTGCTCGTGAAGTTCCCCTCACCCCTCTGACCCGTGTGACGGAAGGGGTGGCCCTCAGTGGCCTCAGGGGCAACAGTGGTGGCCCGCGATGGAGCTGGCAGTAGAGGGAGTAGTCAGGCTCTGCAGGGCGCCAGCACGGCGTGGAGACCGTTGCAGCCACAGCGCGGCCCCAGCTGGCGTGGAGCCCACGCGGCCTGGTGCCCCGTCATTCCTGCGCAGACACCGCATCTTCCTGCCTGAAGTAGCTTCTTGGCTCCACCTTTCCCAGCGATGCTTCCTGTCTCCTTCAGCGCGTGGCATCAGAGCGCACACGGCCACAGCAACACACGCACACGGACACCGCACAGAACACGTAAAACCTCGCGAATGGCTGTGTTATGGAGAAACGACCCATTTGTGTCTTCTCCTCTCTAAGCGTTTTGCCAAAGACGCACCTTTGCGAGCAAAGCCTTGCCGGGTCAGCTCCTCTTCGTGCCTTCTCTCCGGGCACCGTGGCCTCTTTTTCTTTCCCTTCTTCTTTCATCTCACCTCCGGTTATTTGGGTGCAGCTTTGGGCCGACGGCCATGACACGAACCAGTTTTATGACTGTGTTCTCCATGCCCAACACCGTGCCGTTCCGCTTCGTGTGTGTTATTTCCGATCCTGCGAGGGGGACACAATTGCCCCCCTTACAAAAGAGGAAACCGAGGCTCCGAGGGCTTATCTGCTGCCAGCTCACACCTCTTGTGTCCCGTTTGCTCTAAGTACTTCACGTGGATTATCTCATTTATCCTTCACATCCCCCAGGGAGGTGGGTAGTATTCATATTGCCATACTAGTGGGGAAACGGAGGCACAGAGCGAGGAGGTCGCTAGCCCAGTGTTCCACACTAGTATGGGCCGTGGATTTGAACTTGGGTCCGTCCGACACCAAAGCCCTCACGCTGGCCCTGTCACTCATGCGTCCGCGGGAGCTCCCCTGTTTTTGTCACGACTTTCCACGGCTTTAAGCCCCTTGTGTTGGGGTCTGTTTTTGCCGCCGTTATATGTCCCTGTGGGGCCTGCTCCTGTGCCCCACGTACACGAGGCCCTCCAGAGACGTGGCCGCCTGGTGAGTCCATGCTCCAGCACACGTTCCAGGGTGACCAGGGCCCAGGAAGACTGAGCCGATGTGGCTCCCATCCTTCCTCTGTAACGCAGGAGCGCGGCCGGAATTGTAACTGTGCCCGTGCACAGAGAAAGTATTCTAAATGGCACAAGGCTCTTGATACTTGGATGTCCGAGTTATCCAAAGCCGGCAGTCAGCTGACTTCCAAGAAGCCTTATCTACACCTCTCTCTCTTTTCCTGTCCCTGCCCGGATGGACTAGTCTCTGGCCCTGTTCCCTTCGCAGGTATATAAGCTCCTTTATGCTTCCCGTCTGGCAGATTGCGGCCTCGTGTCCCAGGCCTTGCATTACTGCGAAGCCATTGGCGCGGCCGTGCTGAGCCAGGGAGAGAGCAGTCACCCTGTGCTGTTGGCGGAACTCATCAAGGTGAGCCTCTCAGAGGGTTCTGTGTTGTTTTATCTTCGATATTCAGAGAAAGCCATTGTAGAGCAGCTTTGACTCCACACTTCATCTTCTTTGAACACGCTGTAGAATTGCAGCCCACGGCAGGCTTTGACCGTGCGTGCCCCAATGCGATAAGCAGAGGCCCAACACGACGCACACAAGGCCGCCCTGGGCAGGCGGTGGTGGGACGGGGGACAGGAAGCCACGTGTGTGCTACTCGAGAAACCCATTCTTGCATCTGCTTTTCTGGTACAGTAAAACCGCATGCTACAGCGAACCATTCTAATTACAAAAGCCGGGTTTAGAAAATATATTTTGGTGATTAAAACAGGAAATGATCCTTATTAAAATGCTTTTAAATGCATGGAATATTTTATCACATGTGGGATACATTTAAAATAAAAAACAAAAACATATCAACCTTTGGTTCCCAGGGAAGAAAACAGTGATCAAGCAAATAGTTGTTCATTAATTGAAGAAAAACCCATTAGCTAGAGACTAAAACGGCAGCTTCATTTTTTGTTTTGCTTTCAGTGGGGCCCAAGTGCTGGATTCTGTAACCCATAAAATTTGTGGTGCTGAACCCCCCAGAGCCCCCAAAATTCTGCCAACAGGTTGATGGTTACAGGGAGCTCAGGGGCCCAGGAGAGGTGACTAGGAGAGTTTGGGGACTTAATCACGGAATGAAGCCTCGAAGCACAAAGCAGTAGCAGCGTCTCCTGGGAGCTGTCAGAGATGCAGGCCCCCAGGCCCGCCCCAGACCTCTGGAATAGAATTAGCATTTTAACAGGGCTCTGGGTGATTCCCACGAACACGGAAGTTTGAGAAACACTGGCGCAGAACAGACAGCTTTGCAGAGAAATAAGACTGAGTTTCTCCTCCTATTTTATTTAGTATCTAACCCCCAAAATGGGTTGTTTATTTATATCGGGAAAATACCTGCTGAATTTGCTATTTCTCAGTTACTATTTACCATCTAATCGCAAGTGAGTTGCGGCTTTCTCTCTCCTTTCCCCTCATTGCTCTTGCCCCCCATCTGTGCATTTCTTTTATTTCTCTCTCCTTTTCCCGGTCTCCCTCTCTGCCTCGGGCCTGTCTGGAAACCTGGCACAGCTGGCGGAGAGACTGAAGCTGTCAGACCCTCTGGCTGTAGAGAGGCGCGGCGGAGACAGAGGCCCGGAGCCGGATTGGCTGGCGCAGCTTCGGAGGCTGCAGGAGGGGCTGCAGGTGAGTGGGGTGGGCCCTCTGATTCGCTCTTCCTCCCCCCAACTTAGAACAGGTGGCCGCCGACATCTGCGAGTCCCCAGCCCCATGCGTGCCGCGGTCTCTGCCATCACCCAAGACGCACCGTCTGCGTCCTGGGAAAGGCGGGGCTCTGGGTGTCCCGGCTGCGTGGAAGCAGTTTCCTGCGCTGGCAGGCGACACAGCGCGGCGCCCTTCCCATCACTCTTGCCACCCTTCCCTGAGGTCCAGATCGTGTGTTTCGTGACCACCGAAGCTTCGCCGTCCCCGTTGGGAACAGCGGATCACGGCGGACCCGTGTCACTTTCATGAAATGTAGGGCAATTGCTTAGAAGACTTCTGGGCCTCTCCTTCTGCTCTGGCAGTTGCGAAAGCCGCTGGCTGTATCGGAGCAGTAACAGAACGGGGCCTCCTTCATTCTCCTTCTCCTGTTCTGCTCCCGGGGAGAGGCCAGGGTGCGTTTTCTGGAGCACACGCGGCCTCTCCTCCCTCCATCTGCCGCACGCCGAGGCCTCCAGTGTCGTCCCTTCCACTGCCCTTCACGGGGACGGGGGCGGCGCTGGTCTCGGGCGGGCTCTGCCGCTCTGGTTGCGGCTGGGAGCCCAGGGCGACCCCAGCGCCTGAGCTTTCAGCTGAGGTTCCCTGACCTTGTCGCTCCCCTGGAAGTTTCCTTCTGTCTTGACGTTTGAGCCTCCTTATTCCTGTTCCTGTTTCTCTCTGTGCTGCTCACAAGGGTTCACTTTATTTTCAACAGCGGAAGCTAACAGGAGACCGTGCGGGTCCTCATTCTGCTCGCTCGGAGCCTTCAGGAGCCCGAGGAAGGACAGCAGGTACTCAGAACGCCACACCGATGACGTGACTAGCTGACGCTCGGGCTCCGGTTGTGCGAGATAAAGGGACGCGCAAACACCCTCGCCGCCCTCCCAGAGCGCCTTCCCGGCCTGTGTGAATCTGCCCCGTGGGCGGCGCCCCTCCGCCCGGCCCCTGCCAGCCTCATGCACCCGACACCTCCCGGTTCCCGCAGCCTGAGAGCTTCTGCTTCGCAGTTCGGGGTTTGACATTCCCGGGTGTTTTCGTGCTGCATCGTGTTGTTGGCTAATTGCTTTGCTTACACTAGTACTTCCTCCCCAGCTGGGTGGCCGTCTTGGGTCCAGAGGTTGTGGTTTATCTGTGTCGTATGCTAGGACTGGGGACGTCGGAAGCTCTTGAGTTCGGAGCTGTCAGTTGCTGTGCAACTGTGCACAGACGCGTCCTTCCCCCTCAGCGGCAGGCTGGCGGGCAGCGTGTCCCCATTAACTCCACGCTTGTTCCCGAGTTCCCGTGGCAGGTCAGGGAGGTTCTCATCTCTTCCCTTCCGTCCGTGGCTCAGCCCTCGGCGCTTCCTCGGGAAGGAGGGCGGGTCTTGGTTTCTGTCTCTGTGAAGGCGAAGGGCTGGAGGAGAGCCAGGCAGGGCTCTGGGCAGCCACCTCCTCCCTGCCCTGCGTCCGGCGCCTGACGGAGCGTGCCGGTCGGCTGCCCACGCCAGTCCTGTGACCTGTGCCAATCACACGTCCACATCTTAGTTCATCGTGTCAGCAAAGCGCCTTCCAGAGCCAACGTGCTCTGATTCTTTAACAGCAAAGCCGGGCGTGGTGTCACAACCGCAGCCCCGGCTACTCGGGAGGCCGAGGTGGGAGGACTGCTTGAGCCCAAGAATGCAAGACCAGCCTGGGCAACATAGCAAGACCCTGTCTCAGAAGAAAAAAAAAATAAATAAAAGCAAAACCATCATTTCTATAGTCTGATTTTGGTTTTGAACTGGAAACTTTCTAAATTTCAAATACCTAGGTCCATTAAAAACTCCTTAAAGGAGAAAGAGTTTATCCCCAAATAAAAAGATGTGGAGTTACAGAGGATGACAATTCCTGCCCCCCACCCCTGGTTAAAGGCTCGGATCACGCAAGGCAGTGAGGGAGTGACTCTGTGAACACGCAGTCACCCCGTGCTTCCCCGTCGTCACATAGACGCCGCAGCGAGCAGCCTGTCCTCGTGTCTGCTTTCCAAAGAGGACGTGAGCAGGAACGTGTCTGGTGTGCTCCGGCTGCAAAAGCCACATCTCAGGTCTCACGTCTTTCTCTTCGCCCTGTGTCCTTAGAGAACACTTTCGACCAGGACCTTGCTGGACCTCAGGGCTACTCAGACGCCCCTGGGCACCGCTCAGCCCTGTGGCCCACAGCCGAGCAGACCCGCCCGGCCCAGCCCAGCCCACAGCCGCCCCTTCCCCCCCAGCCCGGCTCCTACCCAGCAGGAGGGGGTGCAGGGCAGACGGAGGCGCCGGTGCCTCTTTACCCGGTTCCTGAGACCCATCCACCAGGGACTGGCGGCGGCGTGGCAATGACACGGGTTCCTGGAGGAGCGGTCTGGGAGGAAACGCTGCAGACACCCCCAGCCCCTGGTAGGACCTGGCCGCTAGGCTGGCTGCCGGGGCGCACAGTGTGGGTGGGCAGGGAGCGGGCGAGGGAGGCGCAGGCGCCGTCAGAGGAGGGGGTTGGAGCGGTGGGTGTGAGCGTCACGGAGGCCTGCGGGGTGTTGGCCACCGTGCTGGTGCCTTGCGCGCATCCCGGGGGGACGGCTGTCTCCCGGCCCCGTCTACTTCTCCACTGGGACGGGCAGAGCAGGACAAGCGGCAGGCACTCCTGGCCTTCCCTGGCGTGGCGCGGTTTCTCGGGGAGAGATGGCAGGGCGGGGCAGTGAAGACCGTGCTGCCTGCACCTCACGTGCACCTAGCGCAGGCCGAGTCTTCTTTCTGCAGGCTGCGTCCGGGATCCCGCCGGCAGGGACTCCAGCAGAACCCCGGTTTCTGTCCTGGTCCTAAGTTTCTTCAGGCCCATCAGAGCTTGGGCAGCAGGGGCCAAGTGTGGGTGAGCAAGGCTGGGTGGTGCCAGGGACGTGCCGGAGGCCACGTAGACCCTCTAGGATAAGGTCCAGTTCAAGAGGGAGATGCCAACCGAGGGAAGGGGGTGCAGGCGCCCCGTGCCGCAGCTCCACATGGCTCTGCTTGCCAAGATTCCTAAGGAACGACCTTGGGGCAGAGGCCGGGCTGCCCAGCAGGTCCCGGGGTGGCTGGCGTCGAGAGGACGGGGCAAGCCAGCTTTGCATTTACCGTGATCTGCCGGGCTACGGCCTCTGAGCTTCCGCTGCGGTTAGGAAAGCCGACTGCGTCCACCCAGCTTCCAGTTCCGTTCTTGTTTTTGTTTTGTGCTACAGGAGAGAACACGGTGTCCCAAGAAACCTCCCAGCATCCTGATGGCCAAAGGGTCATTTCCAAACCACAGGTGAGAGGGCAAAGCGCGCAAGAAGCCGACGCCCACGCTGACGCTTCCGGCTCTTCCCGCCTGCCCCGGCCTCTCGGCCGCACGCGGCTCCTCCCCGGCGCACAGCGGCTCTCTGCTCCTCGCCCCTGCTTCCTTCCTGCAGCCCCGGGCGAGGGCAGGAGGCCGCGTTCTCGTTCACGCTCAGTCCCACCGGCCCGTGTCCACGGGGGGCAGGAGCCACGGCGCTGGGGTGGGTTTTGGCTGCACAGGTCTCTGCGCCCTCTGATGTCTTCTGACCGGGCGCCGAACGCTCGCTGCGCCCTCCCCGTCCTCAAGGCTCGGTGTTTATGTCCTCGTTTCAGCTTATGCCTGGCTGTGTGTCAAAGGAAGGCCTGCGGTAGCTGCATGCGCCTGCCCATGTGTTTCTCCTCAGCCAGGCTGAAGGTCTCGGCAGGGACCAGGCTCGTTAATTATTCCATCTCGCCGCTCACTGATGTCACTCTGCCCTCAACAGCGGGCAGCGCTGGCCCCAAACCTCAGATGTCCCTTAGCCTCGCCTGGTTAGGGGGTTGCAACGTCACTGTTTCACGTAGAATCAGGGCTACAGGTCTTAAAAAACTTACGTTGTACTGTTTTTTTTCCTGACTAAAGAAGTGGTACATTATTATTATAAACAAATTTAAAAATAAAGTATCATGTAAAGAATCAAGCAAACATCACTTTTAATCCAACAGTCAAATATTTCAGTTCTTCCCTTCCAATATTTTTTAATATATGCATATACATGCAAATGTATGCATATATGTGTATACATGTATATATTTATACATACATGTTTTTAAATGGTCGAGAACACATGTATATAAAGCTTTATTTCCTATTCGTTATTTAATACTATGTAGCGAGATTGTCTGTGTCATTTATAAATACGATTTTTAATCTTGGCGTGACAAAAGCCCTTGCACGGAAGCAGCCCAGTCATCCATTCGTTTGTTCACAAATATCCGCTGAGCTCCCACAACGGCCCGGCACCGTCCCGGGGGCTGGGGAGCATCACTGGGTCAGACACAGCCCGCCTCGTGGTGCTCAGGTCCAGCGGAGGCGACTGAGAGGGGCAGCCACACGTGTGGGGCGTCTTACTTTAGAGGGGCGGTCAAGCAAGGCGGCTCTGCGGAGGCCTTCGAGCCCAGATCAGAAGGGAGCTGGGAAATGAGCCAGGTGGGTATCTAGGGGACGGGTGTTCAGGCAGAGGGGACAGCAAGAGCACAGCCACCAAGTGAGCTCGCTCGGTGCGATTAAGGAAGAGCCAGGGGCCCACCGTGCCCGGAGAGTGAGGAGCAGCAGGGGACGGCTGAGACAGGGCCGGGAGGCAGCAGGCCACGAGGACAGGAGGCCTCCAGGAGCTCGTGTTTCAGTTGGTCGTTCCCACGTCCTTACGCATTTTGAGTATGTTGCCTTCCTTTCTGTTCCTCCCCCGCTTCCTGCCTTTATTCGCTCGCATATAATACACGTAGTGATGGGCGTCCTGATACATAAGCCCGTGTCTGTGTCCTGAATCACTCAACCAGGAGATGCTCCCAGGAGGAAAAGCAGGTGGCCTAGGTGTGAGCCCTTGCTCTGCCATTTCCTGGCTGTGTGACCTTCGACAGGTCTTCACCTTTCCGTGCCTTAGCTTTTTCATATGTGAAATGAGATGACAGTAACAGTCCCTACCGCACAGGACAGTTGTAAGGATCAAACGAATTATGTATATATAATTATATATAAAGCACTTAGAACAGGGCCCGGCGCGCTTTTAAATACTATAGTCATTTGAATAAAAAATGGAGCTTTTTCTCTGTTTTCCCAAAGTGTTTTCCAAAGTTTGTACCAACCATGCCTTACTGAGAGGGCAGAATGTGAATATAAGGGCGCTATGCTTGTATGATTCCACTTAATACGAGATGCATAGAATAGGCAAACTCGGGGACAGAAGGTAGAGACAGGTGACCAGGGGCTTTGGGGAGGGACGTGGGGAGTTAGTGTTTACTGGGTACAGAGCGTCTGCTGGGGAAGATGAGAAAGTTCGGGGACGGATGGTGGTGACGGTTGTAGAACATTGTGAACATACTTAGAGTCACTGAATCGTGCACTTAAAATGGTAAAAATGGTAAACTTTGCGCTAGGTGTACTTTGCCATAGTAAAGTTACTATACAAGGGCAGGGGTGTATTTTAATCCTTTTTGGTGCGTACGTTCACAGCTGATCTTGAGCGAGTCTGTTAGGAAGTGAGCTCTAAGATGAGTCAGGTTTGGTGTTTGCTACAGTCTCTGTTTTGGGGGTTTGCGGGGCTCTGCGGGGTGTCCCCTGGCTCCTCCTCTCTGCGCTAGCACCCGCACCCCCCCGCTCCAGGCCTGGCGTAGTTCCGGAAAGTCTACGTTTCTGGAGAGGTAGGAGGGCAGAGCAAGCTCCGTGAGACCGGGGCTGGCGTGAGGACGGGTCCGGGCTCTGACCTCACCCTGAGCCCTCCGGCCAGCCTGCGCCGCACTTGCTCATCAGGACACGCGCTCTCACTTGCCGAGCAGGGCCGGTGGGCGCGGATACATGAACGTGCTTCGCAGCCTGCCAAGTGCCATCCACGTGTGAGTTCTTATCTTCTTTGCTTCCAGGCACCGCTGGTTCCCAGAGCGCGAAGCGTTTCCGAGAGTTCCACCATTTCTGTCAAGGAGGATGAGGAGGAGGCCTCCGATGAAGCTGATGAAAAACCTTCCCAAAATACCGCACGGAGAGAAAAGCCAGGAGATGGGGAAGCGAGCACAAAGGTGGAGGGAACTGTTCTTCTCTCGTCCCTGTCCCTGCCGGCCCTTCCCCAGTGGTGGGGCAGAGCTGAGCCTGGGCCCTGGTTGCCCCCCGCCCCCCCACTGTCGCGCTGGCGGGTTGATCCTGGTCAAGGGAGAAGCCAGTCTACAGGCCACAGAGATTCCTCTTCCTCCTCCAGAGCTCGGGCTTTGGCTGGTTCAGCTGGTTTCGATCGAAGCCCACCACCGTGTCCCCCTCTGGAGATGGAGACGCGTCGGACAGTCCCGACTCTGAGGTGACCCTGTGGGGGGCAGGGGCCGCCTCTGCCGTGGGCCTTCAGAGGACGCTGCCCAGCGCCTCGGCGCTCGCGCTGGCACCTGGCCCTTGCCCAGTCCGAGTGAAATGGGGCCTCCTGACGGGGGCTTGTGGCAGAGACGCTGGTCGCGCGAGGGCAGGGCAGGGTGTGAGGCCGCGGGAGCCAGGGTGGAGAGCTTAACCCGAAGGGCCGGCGGTGGGCGGCCGGGTGGCTTTCTGAGCAGAGGAGCGGCTGGAGGAACGGCGCTTGGGCTGCAGGCGAGGCTGTCGCCATGGGTACAGGAACACAAGCAGGCTGGCACGAACTTGCCGGCCACCAGTGTCACCGGTGCTGCCTTTCTTTTTCGGAAAAGCAGGAGAGCCCCAGGACATCTTCTGCCCCCCGGGCCAGCCTGGGCCTCTCACCGACACCTCCCCCCGGGTCCCCACCGCCGGGCGCTGGCGCCTTCTCCAGGGGCGCAGGTACTGCCCACCTGTGGTCCGCGTGGCACTACCGAGGGTGGGGGGTGCCCTCTGGGAGTGGGGGCCTCGGTCCTGAGCAGAGGAAATAGCTCTAACTGGTGCTTCCCAGGCGGGGGTGAAGGAGGAGAGTCTGCACCCGGCGGGGGAGCGGCCGTGGGCGTTGAGATCGGGGGCTCGTCGGGGCCCGAGGTGAGCAGCCACGGCGGGGGCCTGAGCCCTCGGAGGGGCCGGAGGGGCTGCCCTGCGAGGGGCTCGCTCGTGGGGAGGTGGAGAAAGCGCCCGCCTCAGTTTCCTCGGGCGGCCGTAGCGAAGTACCGCGGACTAGAAAGCTTAAACAGCAGAAATTTATTCTCTCCCAGCTCCGGAGGCTGGAAGTCTGAGATCAAGGTGTCCCCGGGGCTGTTTCCTCTTTTCTCCCCTTGGCTTGCAGGTGTCTGTCGTCGTCTTCACAGGGCCCTCCACTGCACGTTTGTGTCCGGACCCCTCCTCTTGGAAGGCTGCCAGTCTTGCTGGATTGGGGCCGAGCAGTAGGACCTCAGTGTGCCTTGATCACCTCTTTAAAGACCTCCGTCCAAATACAGCCACATTCGGAGGCGCTGGGGCCAGGGCTGCGACACATGAAGTTTGGGGGGCGGGGACTCAGTTTAGCCGGTAGCAGCTTCCTTAGGTGAGGTTGGGGAGCGGCCTCTTTCCCTGTCCGGGGGGGCCGGAGCTCACCGGAGGCCATGACACGTTCCTGGGGAGTCGTCTGCGTGGTGTGATTTTCATGCCTATTGTTAGGAAAACGGTTTTATTTCTTACAGCCTGGTCAGAGTGCTCTGGCGGTATTAACATACCGGTGTAGGCCTTTCGAAGAACGTGTATCACTTTTTACGACGATATTAACATAATCGACGGGGGCCTTTTCTTCTTGCCAGCGTTGCCACGACAGACCCAGGGGCTGGTTATGCTCGAAGCACGTCTGTCTGCTTGAGGTTCCCTGAGCTCTACAGGAAACCCCCCCCTGACCGGAGCCGGCGCTCAGGCATGCTCTTGACATTCTGGAACCCGGCGACAGGCTCGACAGGATTTTCTCTTCTCTTCCTCGGCAGGGTGTTTCCTCCGCGCTCTTCTGCAGCCCTGGTGTTCTGCTTCCTCCTCCTTCCTCCACAGCGGCTGTTCCCCTTTACAACCCGTCCCAGGTCCCTCAGGTAAAGAAGCCCTCGGAAGGAGGGGACAGGGGCACAGGTTTTGGATTCAGGAGACCTGGCTTTGTAGTCCTAGTTTACCACTGACTCTATGTGAGTTCTTGAGCCATTTGTTTAACCTCTCTAAGTCTCAGTTTCTGCATCTGTACAATGGGGCTAGTAGCAGCTACCTCACAGATACGCAGGGGAAGGGCCTGTAGCCAGAAAGTGCTCAATAAATGTGTCTATTATTGATACTGCTCTTGACCTCCAACAAGGCTCGAGATACAAGGGACACAGCTGGTGTTGGTGGCAGTGGCGTGGGTGTACGTCACTCTGTCCTGGGGATGAGGGATCGTCGCGCACTTTGAGACAAGCTGAGCTTGTTCCTCCGTGATCTGGGTGGACTTAACCCCGCTGATGTATCATTTGGCCTCCCCTGTTTATAAACTTCTTTCCGTTATATTTTGGAGGTGAAGGTGGATAATTAGAACACAACCCTGGGAAGTGTTCTAGACAGAGGCTCAGGGTGCCTGGCTCCATCCGTCTGGGCAGCTCTAGGGGGAGTCGTGCTTGGGTCTGCGCACCAGTGTGACGTTTGTTCTTCTCTTCCAGATGCCCACGGCCACCAGCCAGAACCGGCCAAACCGCCTCGCGCAGCGCCGCTACCCGGCCCAGCCATGGTGAGGACGCCACATGTCCCAGGCCCATCGCCGAGGAGCGCCGCTTCGACGCTGCCCCTCCTCTCAGCCTCCCCGCCCCTGCCATGCTCGTGACCTCCGGAGGTTCGTGCTCGCCTGTTGCCTCCACCGGGCACTTAGAAAGCGAGGGGACAGCGTCTCCCAAGACTGAAGAGTGATGGGAATCATTTTGTCAGACGGAAACTCTGGACCTAACAGCAGACTGGAATCGAGCAGAGTGACGTGGCCGCAGACACCCTGAGAGAAGTAGGGCCCTGACGGTCCCCCAGCTGGAAGCAACACGACCCGTTAGCAAAGTTTTCACACTGAAATTTGATGATTGCCGCCCTTCATAATCCCCTCTTCAGTGACATTTCGGCAGTGATCCTCTTGGTGCCAGTTCTATGCACATTTTCTGTGTGGTTCAGATTAATTCTATTTCTCGCACTTTCTTAGCCGGTCCTATTTTTTCACATTCTGGTGTGTGGCTATCAAGTTAGATTGCTGTAGGCATCATATTGTCATGGTAACCACTGAACCTAATGATGCAGATGGATGGAACATCAGTGTAATAAATGATGAAAAGCGTTTCCTAAAAATTCCTCCCTGCCACGAGAGGGGAGGAACGGGTGCCTGACAGTGTGAGTGCCTCCCTTCCGACCGCAGGCCTCTGCGCACTGCTGTTCCGGGGTCACTGGCGCCGGGGGAGGGGGGCATCTTGGAAATTTCCATTTCTCTTTTCAAATCCAAAATAGGAATGGCTCTTGCTGTCTATAAGATGTGCTGAAAATTGCTCCTCACAAAGAACATTTTTCGTCTGTGTAATTGTACATACAGGTTTAGTACTTTAATGTTCTGCGGTTCTGATGTTGATAGTGATTAAACCCAGATAATTTTATAGCAAATGCTTGTCTCTGGCTGGTTCTTGCAGGGGGAGAAAGCACGTTGACGGTCTCTTCCCTGAAGTCTTTCTGATGACGGTTTTGTCGTGTGATCAGGTGTGAACAGCTGGAAGGAGCCCTTTGTTAGTGAAGCCTCTCGACCGACCCTCGTAACTTCCAAGTCTACTCTGATGTTGTTATTTTTCCGATTTAAAAATGCGGACAAAGCTCCTCTGATTCAAACCAGTCACGTCACTAACTAAATGTTGCATGTTTCGTTCCCTAAAAAGTTTCCTTCAACTCACAGGATTAAATTAGAAAAATGTACGCTGAAGCGTTTTGTACCTGGAAGGCCCTTGGTAAACGCTATTCCCCTTCCTTGCGTGAGAGGCCGCTGCAGCCTCATCGGGGGCGCTGGCACCCAGGGGCCGTCCTGGGGCTCTAGCGTGGGAGTTTCCACGGAGCCAGACCACCCAGGCTCGAATCCCGGCTCACCCACGTTCGCGCATAACCTTGGCAAGGTCACCCAACTGCCCTGTGCTTCCGTTTGCTCATCTATAAAGCGAGGGTGATAGTAATCCTAGTACCTACTGCATAGGGCGTTCTGGGACCCGCCACCCTCTGATCTGTGTGTTTGAACTGAGGGTTCGAGCCACTTCTGTGTGGATTTTGTTCTGCCTCTGCCACCCCCGAGACAGCAAGACCAGCCCCTCCTCTTCCTCCTCCTCCTCAGCCTGCTCAGC
>NW_012148019.1:539044-543937 GCF_000956105.1 Propithecus coquereli | reverse complement strand
AAAAATCTTATTTTTGGCTGGACTCAGAAGTAGAAGCTCTCAGAGAGGACAGCCTACGTCTCTTGGCAATCTGTTCCTGGCGCTTTTCTTTGGCCTCCTTCATTCTCTTGGCCAAAAGTTTAGCATATTCTGCAGCCTCTTCCTTATTTTTCTTAGTACGCTGCTTCTTCAGAGCAATACGCTGGCGTTTATGTTTCAGGACACGTGGAGTTACAAGTCGCTGAATCTTGGGTGCTTTGGTCCTAGGTTTCTTACCTTCTTTGTTTAAGGGCTTCCTTACAACATATTGGCGGACATCATCTTCTTTAGACAGATTGAAGAGTTTGCAGATTCTGCTAGCTCTTTTGGGCCCCAGACGACGAGGTACTGTGGTATCAGTCAGTCCAGGGATATCCTTCTCTCCTTTTTTTACAATAACCAAGTTGAGCACGCTCAGGTTGGCATCCACAAGACAACCCCGAACAGATTTGCACTTTCTTCAGTTCTCCTTGGTCTATGACAGGAATGCCCCTTACTCAGTAGCAGGCGAACACGGCCATGGGTCAAGACACCCTGCTTCATGGGGAAACCTTGCTTGTCGTTCCCACCACCGATTCGGTCCACGTAACCCTTCCATTCTTCACCCAGCGCGTCGGCAGCAACTTCCGTGGCCATACGCTTCTCATAGAAAGTACGAAGTTTGCGTTCATCGTCCACGTCAATGAGTTTCTGGCAGCCAGTGGCTGGGAAGGAGATATTCAGCTTCATCCTGAAGCAGCTGGTCACCTCTGAGGCGCCACGAAAAAGAGGTCAACTGTACTTTCTAAGTGTCTTTGATTATTAACGTGCAATCTAGTAAGTACGATCTTGACTTTTTTTGCCTACCAGATTTTACTATGGATTTTTCATTCTTTACGTACATATATAACAGGGATAGTAATTGTAAAATACTTCTCAGTATGTGTCCTTATTGCTAAGCTGGTTTCTCTTCCTGCATCCCCTCAACCGCCATTTCTAGGCTTGGGGCTTAGTGCTCCTGGAACAGTGGCAAAGGGGAAGTCCTGCCCCACAAAAAGAGGCACTTTAGAGGAGGAGAGTGAGGACCATGGAGGAAGGCAAAGACTTCCTCCTCCTGCAGGCCTGTGCATGACAACCAGTGGCTGCGACAGTCCTCCGCGAAGCCAGCGCTGAGCTTAGTCACCACCTAGACAAGGGGACACACAGCAGTGAACACATTTTCTGAAGAGCAAAAATCAGGGGTTTTCACGCACTAGAAAGGAAGGAGGTTCGTGGCTGTTTATGCTAATTCGTGATGGGACGTGTCTGGCTAAATCTGTGCGTGCTTGGTGGAAACGCGTCCCGTTGCTCATCGGTCAGGAAAGGTAGGTCCAGGAAGGGCCTGAGGAAATGGGGTCACACTTGAAGTCTATCAGTGTGGTCCGGGCAATGGCGGGGGCGTTGCAAAGGTCGCGGTCACTTTGCAGCTGCAGCTGCTTAAACCAGGTGTGGCGAAACAAAGCAAGTGCAGATATAAGGGGAAACGATTTTTTCCTCCTTTTATAAGGTGGAAGCTTGGGGACTAGAGCAGGCTGTGACAGACACTGCCGGGAGAGAGAGTGCATCGGGCTAGTGACCTTTTCCTCTTCCGTAGCCTGGGGAGGCTGCAAGACTTGAGGAGAAGCCAGCTTTGGCTCGGAAACTTGTCCAGTGTGACAGAAGCCACAGCGCTTGACTTTGGGGATGGCCAGATCCCCAAGCTCCCCGCAGCCGGGTGCGGTGTGGACTCCAGCAGGGAATAATTGCACAGGGTCCTAAAAGGCCAGACGGGACCAGCAGTATCCCCGAAGACAACAGGCTGGGTCTGGGCCGGACCAGCCACCAGCAAGGACCAGGGCCTGCCGTCTGGGCCGCAGCCTCTTCCCATCAGCCCCCGCCCGCTGGGGAGAGGGAATGAAGAGAATTTTCTCTCTCTTTAAAAAAAGGAGTTACCAAACGGCACTTTAAAAGGGGAGAGCCCGACATATCGTTGATTGGCAGGTTTGTTTTCCCCCTGCTCCTTACTAGGGTACAAGCTCGGAGGAAGAATAGATCAGTTACAGGGAACACAGAAACCACATTTTCCTTGAAAAACTGAGTGGTCGTGTGCAAATTTGTGATTCTGCTACATGCAAATACTTTAATAGCGATATCGGAACATTTAATGTGCAATGATTAATTGAGAGAACAAACTGTTAAATTCCCCTTCAGTGTCTCTGTCACACGTCACTCACTGTCCCGGCCCAGATGGCTCCAGAACTGCCGATGAGCCTCGATCCCTCTGTCGCCTGTGTGTGCTCTAGTCCCCTCCGCCTTCACTCAGGCTTCGGGTTGCCCCGGATCAAAGCCTCTGCCAGCTTTTCTTGCCCCCCTAGAAACCTTCTTTCTTTTTGGTCTCTTCCTCTGAGCAACCACGAAGAGGAGCAAGAGACCGCACCGGCCTCTTCACTAAAATCAGAATATTTTCCACCCAGGAGGGAATATGCAAAACACTCTCGTGCTTGAGAAGAATAAGAGATGCGTCATTTGGGTCTCTCCACTCACATGAGTTTCTCGGTGACTTCCCCCCTCTTCTACTTGCTGTCTTAAGCTGGAAACTGCATGTAGCATCATCTGCAAGCAACAGGGTGCTGGGTGCTTAGCCGAGGTGGCCCCTAAATGTGACCTCAACGGCCACCTGCTTTCGTGACGTTCTTATACCAGGGCATCATCCATTCAGCTCCTCCAGAAATGGTTTCTTAATGAGATTTCAAGTTATTTTGAACAAGGATTAGCAGCACATTAGAATGTTTGCATTACAATCGCACTACCTAGCGGAATCTGCTTCCCATACTTTCTTCCTTTTTATTATATATTTTCATGTCCCCAGGTAATAGCACTTCTCTGGAACAAGGTCAACAGCAGTTTAACTCAAACTCGACTGACCTGTGCAAACTGCTTATTTTAGCACGAGATGCTTTCCTGGCCCCTACCTGTCTTAGAGGGAGGTGGTTAGCTATTCAATTTTTTAAGAATCTCAAGAGAGGGGGATTCCGTGTTTTCCCTTAGGGTTTCAGCCTAGGTTTCCACACCCTCAAACGTTAAGAAGCTATTCCCAATCCTTTCCACCCAGATCACTCATGTGTCTTTGCGACTCTCAGCTGGTCCTCAGTGGAGATGAAAGGCGGCCGTTCGCTGCCACCTGTGCCTGGAACGCTCTCGCTTTCTGGAAGGCCGTGGAATCGTGCCTTAGCTTATGGAATGAAGTCTTAGGAAAGGAGGTTTTCTTCACTTGAGTTGGGGATTAAATGTTTGGAATCCTTTGGTAGCCATAGTAGCCATAGTGGCTGGATATTCTAGATTTCAATGATAATAGTAATAATATTGGTTATTTACTTTGTGTCAGGGACATGTATTCTATGAAGTATATAGCATGGATATTCCAACATATATCAGGAATCAAAAACTGAATAGAGAGGTTAGCTTGAGCAAGCTTACATGGCTGGTAAGGGTGGAGCTGGAATTAGAATTCAGGTGGTCCGACCTCAGAATCCGGGCTTTTAGCTATATTGTCCTGGGACACGTGTACATTTGTTCATTTATTGATCAAATATTAATTGAATAATGTGTCAGTCATTGTACTGTTTTCCTGCAAAAATGATCCTGACACTTAAAGTGCTCATAGTCTAGTCGGGGAGACAGACATGTAAACACAGAAATTCCTGCATAATGTGAGAACTGTTCTACTAAAGATATGTATAAATAACTTTGTACCTTGATGCCGCTTAATACTATAGGGGTTTCATGTCTTTATATAATTTTGGGGGAAATATGTAATACATTCACATTGTACCAGCCTTGTAGGTTAAGATAAAGGTGAAGCTCCCTGCTGTGTAGAGCGGCATAGCTGTTGGCCGGAGTTTAAGTTAAGACATGGCGGACGCACACGAAGTCTGAACAAATAGGGGTGGCAGTGCGCTGTGATCACAGACACCCCCACGCTCTCTGAAAGGAGGATGGTCTGATCTAGATTTGCCAAACTGCCATTGCAGAGACCCTTCTTGCTTCCCCCTGACCTTCACAGGATTCGGGGGCAGAAGAAGGTGGTGACTATTGCAGGGGACTCCTCTGGAGGGCGAGGTCCAAGGTGGGAAGCGTGTGTGGTTTCTGTGTGTGCACAAATGCGGCACCACCCCACGAGGCGCCCTTCAGAGCGTATCTCTTTTCACCTAATCTCCACCCCTACCCGCTTCAATCTCCCCTTCTCCGCAAGCACTCTTTCTCGCAGGAGAGGACGGCCCTGAAGACAGCCTCTCCACGAACCATCTTCCATGGGGCTGGCACTGTGACCACATCCATAAAGTCCCACTTACCAGAATAGGATGTAATGTAACAGGTCCTATGTCAATGTAGCCCAACTTTGGGCTAGAAAATTTTAGCTTATTTTTATGTTTCCCAAAATTGGGTTCTTAAAAATCAAAGCCTTTGGCTTTTGAAACTTGCCTGAGTGTTAAGAGCCCATTTTGGAACATAAATGGTAGTTGCTGAGTGGTTCTTGTTGTTCTTTTGTTCTACAGTAATGATTTGGGATCACGAGGAAACCTCACTGTCCTGGAGTAGAAATAATTTGAGTTTTGGGCTTCAAGATTTCATCCCCACTTCTTTGAGCATTTGAATAAATACCCATAAACTAAGAACAAATCAGAGCCTTATATTCCTGTCTTCTTCATGTGATTTTTCAGCTGCTGCTTTTTGCAAACAGCAACAAACCAACTCCCAAACCCACCGATGGCGTTGGTCGTCCTTATGATGTACATTAATGAAAACCTGGAGTCAGGATCCAGCTGCATTTGCTTTGCTTTTTGCAACAGGTACATTACTGACAAGTTGTAGATACAT
>NW_012148019.1:538085-538994 GCF_000956105.1 Propithecus coquereli | reverse complement strand
TGTCTTTATATAATTTTGGGGGAAATATGTAATACATTCACATTGTACCAGCCTTGTAGGTTAAGATAAAGGTGAAGCTCCCTGCTGTGTAGAGCAGCATAGCTGTTGGCCGGAGTTTAAGTTAAGACATGGCGGACGCACACGAAGTCTGAACGAATAGGGGTGGCAGTGCGCTGTGATCACAGACACCCCCACGCTCTCTGAAAGGAGGATGGTCTGATCTAGATTTGCCAAACTGCCATTGCAGAGATCCTTCTTGCTTCCCCCTGCCCTTCACAGGATTCGGGGGCAGAAAAAGGTGGTGACTATTGCAGGGGACTCCTCTGGAGGGCGAGGTCCAAGGTGGGAAGCGTGTGTGGTTTCTGTGCGTGCACAAATGCGGCACCACCCCACGAGGCGCCCTTCAGAGTGTATCTCTTTTCACCTAATCTCCACCCCTACCCGCTTCAATCTCCCCTTCTCCGCAAGCACTCTTCCTCGCAGGAGAGGATGGCCCTGAAGACAGCCTCTCCACGAACCATCTTCCATGGGGCTGGCACTGTGACCACATCCATAAAGTCCCACTTACCAGAATAGGACGTAATGTAACAGGTCCTATGTCAATGTAGCCCAACTTTGGGCTAGAAAATTTTAGCTTATTTTTATGTTTCCCAAAATTGGGTTCTTAAAAATAAAAGGCTTTGGCTTTTGAAACTTGTCTGAGTGTTAAGAGCCCATTTTGGAACATAAATGGTAGTTGCTGACTGGTTCTTGTTGTTCTTTTGTTCTACAGTAATGATTTGGGATCATGAGGAAACCTCACTGTCCTGGAGTGGAAATAATTTGAGTTTTGGGCTTCAAGATTTCATCCCCACTTCTTTGAGCATTTGAATAAATACCCATAAACTAAGAACAAATCAGAGCCTTATA
>NW_012148019.1:532980-538035 GCF_000956105.1 Propithecus coquereli | reverse complement strand
AATTAGTTTTTAAATACACTGGAGTTGCTTGAAATTTAAAGATAATTAATGTTAAACCCCTAAAATAAAGAATTATTTGCAAAGAAAACAATCATTCCCAATTTATCACTTTGTAGAAGCCGACTTTACAGTCTTGGGGAAAACATTGTAGTAAGAATAAGCGAATTTTCAGTTCTAGGCACAATCTCCCACCCATGAGACTGCTGACTTCAAGTAAGTTCATTGAATCTCTCAGTGCCCCGAACATCTCAGCTAAAAACTTGGGATTTGTTCATTCAACAAATATTTAGTTAGGGCTTCCTATGAGATATATAGGCGAGTTCAAAGTCCTTGCTCTCAAAGAGCTCACCGACGAATTGGGACACTGACAAGTGACCCAGCACACCCAGGGAGGTCCCTGCTCCAGGTGCTGTTGGTGGGTCCAGCAGACCCTGACCCCACCTGCCCGGAACCCACCAGCGGGAACGTTCTGAAGAAGGTAACTTCATCAATGAAAAAATCATGGCCTGGAGAGATTAATCAATTTTCCTAAATTCCCTTAATTAAAATTCTGATTTCCAAGCTGATGGGCTTTTTCCTCCGGATATGAGAACGTAATTTAAAATGTAAAGCTTTTTTATTATTACATTGAGGGTGTGTTTGTAGTTAATAAAAACATGAATAATTATAACTAAGATTTTGTACCAGGCATTTTTGTAAGAATTTACATGTGTTTATTCATTAAATTCTCTTAACGACTCAGTGAAGTAGATATTTTGAAGAAGCTGAGGCACAGAGTTTAAATAACTTGTTCAACATTACACGGCCAAGGATGGAGCCGGGAAAGCATCGTGGTAGGTGCTTGACGTACGTCGTCTTCTTTAATCCTTAAAACAATTCACAGAGGAGCCTTTTTCAGCCTCACTGCAGAGATTGGGAAATGGAGGCTCAGAAAGTGTGAGTTACGACGCCAAAATCCCACCCAGTAAGTGGAGGACCTGGGATTCGAACCTGTGCGATCTGCCCTGTCCCCTTACCTCTTGCTCACGTAGTTCAAGGCAGGTACCTGTACCGCAGTCCCGAGCAGGACCACGGAGCTTCATTCCTGGTCTCAAGCTGCCTGAGCTCGGGTGGTTCTCTGCACCTGTCTTTCCCGTGTGCACCGGAGGGTTGTTATTCATTAGCTCAAGTGTTTCCGTGTGTGTCCGTTTTTCCCACTAGACATGTGACTTCTCAGGGACAGAGGTGATATTATAACTTCTTCATCTTTGTATTTCCAGCTCCTTGAAGGTACCTACACCTAATAAGGGCTCAATATTCAAAACAGACCTGAATGAATAATTTCCCACCATGAGAACCTCATAACTGTTTGCAAGCAAATGCCCACAGATTATATGTGGTCTGGAGATTGGCATGTGCCGCCATCTTGGTAGATTTCGATCCTTCTCTGCATCTTTAGAGGCTGATACGGATCTCTATGTACGGCGAGTGCTCAGACAAGATCTGTGAATGAAAGAATGAGTAGTAAGGGAGGCAATGACTGCGGGTGAGAGGATCACTGCAGCGTCTGGGGAACCGTGACCGAGAGAGCTGACAGAGGTCTTGGCAAGAGGGAGTCCCACTCTCCTTGCAGGGGTGCCCAGGCTGGCGGCGTTTGTGGCAGCTGATGGCGGGGGACTGCCCTGCTTGAGGTCGAGGTGAGCAATGTCCTGCGTTCCCAACCCCTCCTTGGACCCTCAGGGGCAGCAGCATTTCTTGGTTTTAAAAAGGTGCTTTACCCCTTTACAACAGGTGTAACTGCCATTGGAATACTTTGCCCCGTAGTGGCTTAATTAGGTCAAGTTTTATACCAAGGGCTTTAACTTAATGCTGCATTTGCAATTCTGAGGCCCCTGCCCTCGGCGCTGCCAGGAAATAGACTTTCTAGAGGTGGGGATGCCCTGAGGAGCCCATGTGGGCACTGTCCTAGGAGGTGGGCCGGGGCCGGGGGCCGGGGACCCAGGCCGCAGGAGACGTGTGTGCCGGGAGAATTACCTAAATGCTTCTAGAAAGAAAACCCTGTCCCGAAGTTACCCTGCTTCCTGCATTGCTTGGATAATTACAGGATCCAAGGCTCTTCTCGTTTAGTTAAATTATACAGTTTTGCTCTCCGTGCTTAAAAAACCCCACCTTTTTATTATCTGCCTTTTGTCAAACAGAACACGCCCCTAGAGTCCCACCTTTCCCCTCCCCCCATGCCACCCAGCGACCAGACGTCAGCCGTCCACTGCCAAGAAAACAAACACAATATCAAGATGCCCAAATGCATAGTCCCTGACCCAGAGGGAGGGGGAAGCTGCCACCTGGTACCAAACAGAAACAGTGCAACATTTATCCAGCAGAGAAGGTCTCCAGCAGGCTGCAATTCCTCTGCGGGGCAGGCCAGGTGGTCAAGGGGAGGTCAGCGAAGAAATCGCCTCCACGGCCCTGTCTAAATAGGTACCTGGTGGAAATCAATCCGCTGAGCTCACTGTTGCTGTCCCCGTCTCGGGGCACGCTCAGGCGGCACCCGAGGGGGCCGTCAATCTGTCACCGGAGAGGGGAGAGGTGGGAGGGAAAGGAGGTAATTGGATGGAGGGCGACTTTTTCTCCAGCTGGAAGTATTGCAGGGGAAATAGGAGGCAGAGCCCTCCCTGCGGGAAGGTAAATTGGAGCTTCTGCTCCTGGAAGTGGGGAGTGGGGCCTGTGAGGTCTGAAAATCTGCTCTGGCTGCAACATTTCAGGTAAGCCTCTCTTCTAACTCCTGGGCCGGCCTCGGGTTAAGACGAGATTGTACTCGCCTCGCCTATGAAATACACTTCGCACGGCCTCAGTCAGCTGGGGCTGGCGCTGATTTCCACATTACTGGTATCTACTAATTGCTTAATCGGATGCTCTCTGAGTGAGGAGAGTGCAGTCGTTAGAAATCGTGCGACGCCTAGGCGCCAGCCGATCTTCTGTTTTATCGATAAATTGGAACGTGGAAACGACCGTGTCCGCCGACATGACAGTCCTCCCCAAGAAAGGGGCCGTCCCGGAGCCGTGGGAAACGGGTGTCCTTAAACGGCGGCTAGGGAGTCGCGATACGGCGAAATGCCTACCAGCAAAGGGGACAATCACAGCAGATCACCCGGTTCACGCACGCGGGCGAAGCTCCCTGTCCTGCGCCGTGCTGGAGAGTCACTAAAGCTCGCAAACGTGCTGGGAGCCACTATTCCTGCCTCCGTGCAGCGGTTTATCAGCAGCTTTTTAGCACATTTGCACATGTTAATGAGGCGGCGTAGTAGTTCCAGAATTAGAACAGGGGGCTGTGTCGCTGTCTGCCTTGTCTGGAGATACGCCTGCTGTCACCGTCGTCACCAGGGTATGCACAATGAAAGGTGAACGTTTTGGTGGGTGCAGCATGCGCCTCCCCCACCTTCCCCAAACCCCCTCACTTCTCATCGGACCTGCACGGGCTCCAGCACTGCTCTTCGGGGTCTTGCTGCAACTTTGTGCACGTGTGTCGCGATCTGTGTGTCAGTGGGGCGTGGAAGTTCATCGCTGCTTCCCCCTTCCCGGTACGGTCCCTGACATTCAGTAGGTGCTTCATAAATGTGGCATGCGTGAAGGCATAGACAGGCAGGCGGGTGAAAGTGTTCTCTCCAAGACTGCCCTCTGCGGGCACCGTCCACCTGTCGCTGTGGCTTCAAGGAGCAATGTAGGTGTGTGGCCTGGCTTTTCCTCGAATTTGTGTAAAAAGGCCAAATGGCAAATGGGGTCTCGTAACCTGAGACCTGTAAGAGAACGTAAGATGATTTAACCCGGGGTCTCCAGAGGCAGGTCTGCGGCTGGTGCCCGAACATCACACGGCTTTCACCAGCCTGCAACGAAATGGAGAAGTAGGGACAACGCGGTGAGCTTTTCCTGGAGCTGAGTGTATTCTCTGTTAGATTCTGAGATTAGGTCCTTTTGCTTTATTTGGTGTTAAAATACCCTCTTTAAGAACAAAATGATGGTACTAGTAGATGATATCCTCTTCCATTTTTTTTCCTGAACAAATTCCTACATGTTTGTGGATTCCTGAATCTCCCACACTGCTAGGGGGGAGGTACAAGAAGAGGATGTTTTATCCGTCTGTGGAATCCCAAAGTCTGGAACCACTGATTTAATTCATCTCAGTCCTTCTGGAAAAAATTCACTGAAACCGTCCATTGGCCTTAAAGGAGACACTGGGCCGCTTAAGGAATTAGCTTATTTCACAAATGAGATGTTTCACGCCGTGCGCGTTCCTCTCTGTGCTGTCCCTTCAGGGCAGGGACGCAGGCGGGGCGCAGGCGTGTTGCCGTAGCTGAGACACGGGAGAGCTCTGGAATCCGCTCAGTCACCGTAACCGGGGAGCACAGGGGCCCGACTGACCGACGTCTGATGTGCTGTCTTCCGCCGTGGACGGAGTTGCCGCTTGTCTGTAGGCAGAACGTATGTGCGGTCTGACTGCGTAAGCGGAGCGCCTCTCCGAGCTGCGGGAGCTCCGGCTGCTGTGGACCGTGGGAGACCACAGAGGCCTTTGCGTGGACTCCCCTCCTCGTGGCATCTCCCTTCTGACCCCCGCGGCTCCGCTGTCTGTGCTACGCAGCGCGGCCCTTGGTTTGTGCGTTGTCTTCTGGTCTCTGTTATTAATTGATAAATTTTTTTTAATTCAACCTTTTCGGGAGGCTGTTGGCCCATAACGGTCCTCCGTATGTTGGGAAGAGCTGAGATTCGGTCGACCCGGCGCCGCGACTGATGAATGACCAGTTGACGGGTGGGCGCCGAGTCTCACAGCACCTGGGTCCCTGGTGCCAAGAGAGAATAGCAGCGCTGACCTGTCCCACCAGGAGTGTCGTGTGCATGAACTGCCTAACGATGCTAATGCTTTTTTTTTTTTTATTTCCGCATATTATGGGGGTACAGATGTTTAGGTTACGTATGTTGCCCTTGCCTCCCCCTGCCCCCCTAAGTCCGAGTTTCAAATATGTCCATCCTTCGGGTGGTGCGCATTGCACTCTTTGTGTGTGCAAATACCCGTCCCCTCCTCCC
>NW_012148019.1:476416-532930 GCF_000956105.1 Propithecus coquereli | reverse complement strand
CGCCTCTCCGAGCTGCGGGAGCTCCGGCTGCTGTGGACCGTGGGAGACCACAGAGGCCTTTGCGTGGACTCCCCTCCTCGTGGCATCTCCCTTCTCACCCCCGCGGCTCCGCTGTCTGTGCTACGCAGTGCGGCCCTTGGTTTGTGCGTTGTCTTCTGGTCTCTGTTATTAATTGATAAATTTTTTTTTAATTCAATCTTTTCGGGAGGCTGTTGGCCCATAGCGGTCCTCCGTATGTTGGGAAGAGCTGAGATTGGTCGACCCGGCGCCGTGACTGATGAATGACCAGTTGACGGGTGGGCGCCGAGTCTCGCAGCACCTGGGTCCCTGGTGCCAAGAGAGAATAGCAGCGCTGACCTGTCCCACCAGGAGAAGCGTCGTGTGCATGAACTGCCTAACGATGCTAATGCTCTTTTTTTTTTTTATTTCCGCATATTATGGGGGTACAGATGTTTAGGTTACGTATGTTGCCCTTGCCTCCCCCTGCCCCCCTAAGTCCGAGTTTCAAATATGTCCATCCTTCGGGTGGTGCGCATTGCACTCTTTGTGTGTGCAAATACCCGTCCCCTCCTCCCCCCTCCCCCCCAACATCCAATAGATGTTATTCTTATATGTCCAGATGCTAATGCTCTTTGAGAACATAAACGTGAAACATTGTCATTACGGTTAATGCCAATTTTCATTTAAAATCACTTTTTTTCCTCGAAGAGGAGAGGCAAGGATTATGTAAAGAAATAGTGGAGAGAGGATGACGGCTTGCTGTTAATTCACGATCGACTTTGATCAGAACGGCATGAGCAGTGGGGATGCGGTCTTAACGTCCTGAAGGTAATTATTTCTACTTCAGGGTGTGAAGTCTGCTCTTTCTCCTCCTCTCACTGGGGAAAGAAGAAAGAAAGAAAGAAAAAGCTAGGAAAGTTAATGCTCTTAAAAAATAAGATGATTGCTGTGTCAGGTCTGAAAATAGTGTTTCCTAAAGCTACTGCCGCAAAGGGGGCCGAGCTGGGTGAGGAGAACCGGCTGGGGCTGGCCTCAGCCTTTGCCATCTTGCCGTGAAAGAGGCCAGAAGCTGCAGGGCTGCAGGGATTTTCCATAAGGCGCCTGTTTGTTTATCAGAAGTTTAAAAGGATTCCGGAAGATCCAACAGGCCTTGTCCGGTGCCTTTTCTACCCGGGGCAGACGTTGCCGGTTCCCCAGCAGTATTAGCTTCCTGTCGCTGCTGCAACAAGTCACCACAAACCCAGCGATTTAAAGCCCCACGAATGTATTGCCTTAGCGCTCTGGAGGCAGAAGTCTGAACTGAGTCTTGGGGGTTAGAATCCAGGTGTCCGTAGGGCCGGTGCCTACTGGAGGCTCCAGCAGAGAATCCGTTCCCAGCCTCTGCCACCCTCTGCCGGCTCCGGCCACGTCATTCCAGCCTCGGCCTCTGTGGCCACGTTGCCTTCCTCTCCTCTCTGTCGAATCTCCCTCTGCCCCTTTTCTAAGGAGGCTCTTTATTGCGTTGGATGCACCTGGCTAATCCTGGCTAATCCCCCCTCTCGAGATCCTAATTCGGGCACATCTGTAAAGCCCTTTTGCCATGTAAGGAGCATCCACAGGCCCCAGGGATGAGGAACCGGACACCTTTTGGGCTCTTACTCGGCCTGTCCCAGCAGGCAACAGCTCTTCCCCCTCTTCCTTCCTAACGGGACCCTGATTCCGTTGGGTTATCCCAAGACACTGGCTTCGGGGGACAGGGGTCCTTCCCAGCCAGGGGGTAAACCTGATTAAGCCGCGGTTGTCCCAGCGATCCCGTCCCCTTGCCAGGCACTGGTTGGAAGTGGGCGTGGGATTCAGCTCCGCTGGTGCTGCGGGAGGAGAAATCCGCTCTGTGACTTCTGGGAAAGCGTCCCTCACTGTCCCCAGGAGAGGGGTGCTCTCTTCCAAGCAGCCTCTGGAGAACGGGGGTCGTCAGTTGAGGATGTAATGCTTGCAGCTGGCACAGCTGTCTTGTGACCAGGAGGGGACGGGACTAAGGACAAGACCCAACATGCTGAGGTATCTGAATAGAAAGATGGAGAACATCCGAGTCCCTGATGTCATCGCTGAACTACTGAATTAACCATCCATGGGGACTTTTTCTCTGTGCTTGTTGCATGGACAAAGAATCTCATTCACATCCTCGTCCTTTTGAGTCGGGTCCTCTGTGGCTTGAAGCTGCTGGACACCGCTGGAGACCCCCTGGATCACGCTTCTGATAACGTGAGCGGATGCGTGTGCCCAAGATCTGCCCGGGCTCTGGCTGCATCGGCGCCCGCCTTGGACCCCACGAACACTTCCTTGGTGCTCCCTGACGGCGTCTCTGACTCTGCAGACTCGCCTCCTCGGTCCGGACGCTACGCAAAAGCACGGAGTGTCGCCTCTGCGCTTGCTTACCCTACGTATTAATTGAGCACTTACTGTATGCCAGGTACCACTCTAGTCACCAAGATACACCTGTGGGTAAAACGGACTAAGTCTTTGCTCTCCCAGAGCTTACATCCCAGTGGAAGGAGACAGGTGCCAAACAAGCAAACAAGCATCAGGTGGTGATGACGGTTGCAAGGAAAAATAAGGCAAGAGAGCGGTTGTTGCAGGACTTGCTTTTCTACACGGGGAGGCCAGGGAATGGCCTCTCTGACGAGGAGGTGATTGGGCAGAGACGTGGCTGGAGCGACAGGGTGAGCCCTGCAGGTATCTGGGAGAAAGAAGCCAGGTTGAGGGAACAGCAGGTGTGAGGGCCCTGGGGCAGAGCACGTGGTGTGTGCGTCAGAGCAGACGGGCCGGCATGCAGGGGTGAAGCAGGAGGGGCAGATGGGCCAGCATGCAGGGGTGAAGCAGGAGGAGCAGACAGGCCAGCACGCAGGGGCGATGCAGGAGGGGCAGACGGGCCAGCACGCAGGGGCGATCGATGCAGGAGGAGGGCTGGCAGGAGGGAAGCTCGGAGAGGGAGGCAGGAACAGGTCACGGAGGACACAGAGGCCATGGGGAGGGCTCTGGCCATGACTCCGAGTTAGAGGGAGACCAGGGTTGCGAGCAAAGGCGAGACTGCCGTGCTCTGACTTCCATTTTTCAGGGACCACTCTGGCTTTGGGCGGAGATTAGCCCGTGGGCGAGAGACAGGAGGCTCGTGCAATGATGCAGTGACAGGTCACGGTGGTTGGACCAAGGCGGTGGCCATGGGGGTGGTGGTGGGAAGTGGCTGGGTTCTGGATGTATTTTCAGGGTAGAACTTGCTGATGGATTGGCTTGGGGTGTAGGAGAAAGAAAGGAGTCAAGGTTTTTGGCGCAAACAGCAGAGAGATGGGGAAGACTTCAGGAAAAGCACGTCCAGGAGACAACCGAGAGCTTGGTGTGGACACCTTAGGCTCGAGACGTGGGTGACAGCAGGTGGGGATTTGCCAAGGCCACGCGGCTGCATTCGCTAGTCCGGCGTTCAAGGGAGAGGCAGGGGAGAGTCTTCCGGAAACAAATACGCAAACCTATCCTGCCTGCTTGCTCCTTAGAGGACAGGAGCCCGGCCGTCTACTGTGGCGTGTGAAGTTTCCACGGGCTGGTCTCAGCCTCGTCTCATCGGGCCTCCTCTGCACCCAGTGCTTCGATGACGGGTATCGTCGCAACCTGGGCCCTTCATGTTCCGTGGGCTCTTCCTTGTGTTCCCCCGACCCGAGATGTGTTTCCCTCCCTCGCCACTAAAATCCTGCCTACCCCTCATGCCTGTGAAACCTCTTCTGATTTCCTTAGCTGAAACCCGTCACCACCTCCCCTGTGTTCCCAGAGCGGGGACTACCCTATATCCGAATACCTGTGTATAGGACTTTGTCTCTGCTCGATTAGGACGGGAAGATCCCTGTGTCTCCAGGATGGAGACAGACATGGGTGGGAACACAAAAATCAGAATCCTCAGTCGGTCACAGTCCTGCCTCCTGGTTTTGAGGCAGAAATGCAGAAAGGCCAGGTCGGACAAGAGCGCATTATTTATTACGACAGGGTGTTGCTAACGTCTTCACGTGGAACCCAGAGCCTGGGCGAGCTGGCTGCGCCCTGTGTGAGCCACGGCATCGTCTTTCTGTCCCGAGGAGCTCAGAGACCACTAAAAACTGGCTTCCTCTGTCCTTTCTTCTGACGCCCATCCCCGGGTCTCCCAGCACGCCGACGGTGAGAAAGCCGAGGACGGCTGGATCTAACAGCGAGACGGAGGGACGTCCTGGAGCACAGCTGGGCTAAGTCGCAGCCCCGAGGCACTGGGAGATGGGGGTGGTTAAGAAGTTACTGCTCCAGCCAAATATGAGGACACAATCTAGAAATGAAGTCAAGGGCTAAATAAGGCGCGGAGAGAGCAGATCAGGGATGCAAGGGGATTTCTCTCCTTGCTCACTGCACAGAACACCCCTCCTGGCTTTCTGGCCCAGCAGCTCCCCAGCGCTGATCCGCACGGGTGCGACTCCTGCTTGGGGGTGAGCGGCAGTGAGGAGACCCCCGCCTCCTGCCACCAGAGGGCGCTGCCCTGCATCTGCCCTGACCCTCACCTGGCAGGTGCCCGGTAAGATCGCATTGGATTTGCTGAGGTGGATAAATCCTCAGGAACACGCATGTATTTCCAGTGGAAAAATTGAGCGGTTCCTCTGTGTCAATAACAGGAAGCGAGATAAAAATTTAAGAGGGTTTCCCTGGAATCCTAACATATAGCACAGTGCATGAGAATGAGAGTTCCAGAGCTGTGTGATCTCGGATGAGTTAATCTCCCAGGGCCTCAGTCTCCTCATCCATAGAATGGGAGTAATAATATTTCTTAACCTGTAGAATTTTTTTGCATTGATTAAATGAGTTAATACTTGTAGATACCTTCAACAGTGCTGGGCACACAGTGACTGTTGGATACGTTCTAGCTATTTTACGAAAGCAGGATCGCTATAGAATGGCAGAGAGAAGTTATGTCAGAGGACGTTTCTAGATCTTTGTGTCCTAGACGGTTTCAAACTCTGTAGGAAGAAATAAAAGATTGTATTACGTTATCAGCTTCTTTTACCCGGATATTTTTTTCCTGCCTCCCAGCTCATATCCTGGCAGGATAAATGACCCTTCTTACCCGGAAGGGAAATCGTACTGGAGCTGGGCTGTTATTTAGGCAGCTGCTTTTTGGCGTGACCTCCAGTGAAACGTTTGAGCTGGCTCTTCCCTCGGGCCTAGCGTCGCCTGGCTGCTGTGAGCTTCCGCGGTCCTGAGAGCCTCAGCGGCAATTTCTGGCTTGTGTTCACCAGGCAGGGAGTTTGGGACCACAGGGCACAGCCGTCGGCCACGATGGCTGTTGGGAGGTTGCCAAGACCTGGGAACACTCTCAGAGGTTACGTGTGCACGCGTTACTGCGTGTGTGTACGTGTGTGTGTGGTCTCTCCAGATGGGTAACCAGGGTCTTGCACGGAATCTTTGAAGCAGCGTTTTCTACCCAACCTGCCCGGCTTTGACGTTTCAGAATTTCATTTTTGCGTTGGTGGTTTGTGGGTCTTTCTCCACGCAGCCGTCCGCCCTTTTCTCAATCCTGTTTTGCCTGAGCAGTTAGAGCTCCGACTGGGGGACTGTGCATGCTATTCCGATGGCGCCAACTCTTTCATTCACCTTTATCGGCTGAACTCCTCCCATTTCCTTCATCCCTGAGAACTGAAAACTCTTCATCCCGAGAAGCAGCTGGCGGAGGCTGAGGGATCGCAGGTGAATAAAGATTTTTGTCGTGTTGCCTGATGGATTCCGCTTCCCTTCCCCATTTTCCAGTGTCAACGACTCCTGTCACTTTCTGAATCCCAAAAGAGAGAATTCATTTTGGAATTAGGAAAAAAAATCAGTGCTTAAATGCTTCTCTTCTTTGAATTCTATTTTGTTGAATCGGTTATAATCTTTTATTTCTGAGATAGATTTTATGCAAGCATATTCATTAAGCAAATGTTTACTGAGTACATATTGGGGGCAAGGCCCGCTTTTAGGCATTGAAAGAATATAAAATCTATACTATATCTCTAGCTTTATATCTACACATAAAATATAGATTATACTCTAAAGAGGCAGTTACGACATATGCAAAGTGAATGCAATAATGATTGTAATACAAGGCAATAGAGTGCCACAAAAATGATACGATCTGAGTGTTTTGAGAGAGGGAGAGTTGACTTCTGATTGAATGGGGTGAGGGTTGGGGAGGGCTTCCTGGAGGAGGTGGCATTTCAGTTGGGGCTTGAAGGACACGTCTTCTTGCAGCTTATCTGGCATGTTTTTCCCCTGAGGATCCAGACCTCAGCTCTCAACGTTCCCCAAATGACACCTCAGCCTACTGCAGGTGCTTCTCGCTCTCTGCAAGCGGCGCTGGGCACAGGCTTCCGGAATGGCAGGAAGAGCGTCGGTGTTTGTCTGCATGGTTGGTCTCTCACTGGCTCGTCCTGGGCTCCACTGCTCCCTTGGTTATCGCCCCACGTGGGTGCAGACCTCTGCCCGTTTCCCAGTGGCTGTCGCACCTGTTCCCAGCAGGGCACGGAGCTTGGACGTCGTCCCGATCAGCGTCTTTCACTGAGATATACCCAGGTTAGATTTGACCCAATGCTCTGCAAAGGGCATGGGACACCTGGCTCCTTGTCCCCCTGCCACTAATAAGGCCACCAAGACCTCCAGTGGATCACTCCCTTTACATCTTCCCTCTGTGCCTCAGTTTCCTCTTTGTGAAGTGAGAAGGTTAGTTAGGAGAGATCGAAGACCCTCTCTGCCCCAGCACCCTGGGGCTCTTTGACGCGGTGACGCAGACGAGCCTCAGCTGCTTTTGCGGCCGGCACGCTAAGCCAGCCTTCCCGGGGTCCGTGCCCTGGGGCAGGAGCACGTGGACACCAGCTTGGGGGGGGGCCGCTGCGCGTGGACGGACGGGCTGCCCTGGCGTCCGCGGGGGTCCAGCCCCGGCAGACCCCGCCTCTGTCCTCGCTCCCTGCAGTCCTTCCCTGCACTCGGCGCCTCCTCCTCCTCCATGTGACAACGGAGCGTAAGTCCCGGTTTTCAGGAGGGAAACGAGCGCGGGAGGCTCTGGTCTGAAGCCCGTTGACGGGGCCCAGGATAAATGAATGAGAGAACCGCCGGCCCGACCCGCTCTGCGACGTGCGTTCTAAATGGAAGCGAGAATGAGTTCTCGGTGGGGAAATCTTGCTTTTTACACATAAAGCACATATGTGTGTCTGCATGCACATAATATATAGCACAGTAAAATTTTGCGGTGATTAGGAAACAGGTGTCTACCAAGGCTGCTTTAAGGGGGCCATAGTAAAGGAAAAGCCGAGAAACGGCTCTAGGACAGCGTGAGTCCGTTCTGTTGGCTGTAAAGAAAGGTCTCCTTCTTCTCGCAGGGAAGAAGTAACTCTGGTGCTTCCGAAATGTGTGAAGACTCATTCCTCTCTCCCGGTGGCCTGTCCCCAGGGCGTAGCCCACAGCTAAGCTCTTCCCCGGGCGCCGTTGCTGGTCGTCCGTGGAGCCCTTTGGGGGTCACGTCGCGGCCGTCTGCGGGTTCCACGGCAGCTTCTGGGAAGAGGCAGCTCAGCGCGAGGCAGACCCGGGTTCCAACTCCAGCTCCTGCGCCGGCCGCGTGCCTTTGGGTTTGTTGCTTAACTTCTCTGAACCTCAGTTCCATCCTCTGCGAAACAGAGACATGGCACCTACCCCATGACGTAAAAGTTAAAATGAGGTCGTATGCGCATCATGGATGGTGCACAGATGTGCCGTCAGTGGAAATTTCTTTCGTTCTTATACCGGGATTTACTGTTTCTTCCCTCCTGCCTTCTCCCTTCCCTTCCCTTCCCTTCCCTGTCGTAGTGGGGCCAGTGCCCAAACTTTGGGTTCCAGGCGTGTCTGAGATTAACGCCGGCCAGAACCTGAGCGTCGTTGCCAAATCCTAAACCCCCTCTGCTGACACATGGGCCACATGCAGGGACTTTTCTCGGCGCCAGGTGATGCTCATCACCATCTGATCTGAAGCCAGGGGTGCTCTCCTTTGTTCAGTAATTGATGCCTTCGCGGGGAACACTGAGCCAAAGTCTAGAATCACAGAGGGGATGATGGATCTAAATGCCAGCAAAGCCGAGCTCAGTGAAGTCACCAGACCCCCTTTGTGGGCTGCTACTCCCTCGCGACCCAGTGCCAGGCGGCGCTCCAGGGGGTGCTGCGAGGCGGTGGGAGAATTAAGCTCTCGAGACTGCAGGTCGTGGTCAGGGCTCTCTCCGCGGGTGAGAGAAACCCGCTCCCGCTGGCTGAGACGCGGCCGTTGTAGTACCGGGCCCGGCCTGCGGCACCGCGCCCCGCTTCTCACTTGCCCCTTCATCGGGCGTTTACTGAGCACCTACCACGTGCCGGGTGCTCTACCGGGCGGCGCGCGTGGGCGCGAAGTTGGAGGCTGCTGCTCGCAAGCTGCGCAGTCTGGTGCAGAAAATACACGTCGATGGTCAGTTATCTCTGTCCTCCCCTCCCAGCCACGCTCCCCGGGCCCTCCGGGATTTTCCCTCCTTCGCAGCGTCTGGAAGGGCGGGAGTCGCGGAGGCTGCGGGAATGAGGCCGGAGTAACAGGAGCCACCGAGAGGCGTGACAATGCGCCAGGTGCCGTGCCAGGCATTTTCCGTTCAATACCTCACCTAACTGATGTGTCCGGGAGGAAAAGGGCTTGTGCTCCACAGACAGAAACAGATCCGGCCTTCTCAGGAGTGTCCTCCCGACCAGGTTGAGAAAGCCAGTTCCGCTCCGCACACACCCCTCAGTTCGTTGAGGCTGTCGCCATTTGATGGTCTCTGGCTTTGCGGAAGAACGCACACCGCCGGCCGACCCCCGCCACTCGGGTGCGGGAGAAACCTCTCCATTTTAGTAAGGCCGTGATGGACGTCGCTGAGCTGTCACCACCAGGGCACAGTACAAACGAGCTGACCTTTGGACTTCCTGTTCCCTCTGACCGGCAGGCCCGTCCCCCTGCAGCCGCCTGGTGGGCTTCCTCACCTCTGGGTCAGAACGGCACCTGGCCCGGAGTAGGTGATGAGTAAATGTTTGTTGAATGAATTAACGACCTGATGCTATTAGGAAGAAACGACTCCAGGTAGCCTGAGGATGGGGCGAGGCACATCGACAATGGTGGGATTAGAGAGTGTGCCATTCATTCACCGACTTATTGATTTGTTAGGTATTTATTGTGCAACTAAATTGTGCTGGCACAGTGCTGGGCTTTGGGTAACAAATATGAGACATCCTGCTTTCAGAGAACTCAGTCTACTGAGGAAAATGACACATAAATATTAATAGTACTAACGGGAATAATGGTGGTAACTCACAGTTAATGGGGTGTACTCCTCACCCGTGCTGCTCTAAGCACCTTTATGTATATTAACTCTCTCAACTCTCACAACAAAATGAGGTACCACTCTTACGCCCATTTTACAGATGAGGAAACAGAGGCACAGAGGCAGAGAGACATCACCCACCCAGGGATAATGCTGGGTGAGAAGGTTCCGGGGCGTGAAGGCAGCTTCCAGTGTAACCGGGCACTGTAGCCCTTAGGCGGGAGGGGAAGCGGCAGCTCCCAGAGGCCTGTTTGACATCACCACTCCCCTCCCCCACCCCACTGACGGCTCCATAGTCGCTGCCCACTCGGCCCGCCCGCCCCCAAGGCCCCCTGCTGGCTCGATCCTGCGTCTGCAGGTCCCTCCTGTGTTCTTCAGCAGGCAAGGTGGCTCAGCCCAGACATCCGAACTCTCCACTCCGTGCTCTCAAATCTGTGATCTCAGATGCCTCAGTTTGAGTCCTGCTGTCCTCAGTGAGAGGGGCGAGACTGAGCAGTCCCCAGATTCCACAGCTGCTCGCTTTGTACGGCCCCACGAAGGCCTAAATTCACCGAAAGGATCTTTCGTGAGTGTCCAAAAAGAAAATTTCACACCTTCGTCTCTCTTACCTTGTCTGCTCTTCCCTTAGCCCCTTCTGGGTCTTGGGTGATCGCCCCTTTGTGCTTCAAAACTCCAGGAGGTCACTTGTCTTCCTCGCCTAATGATGTGCTACAGAAAACAAGCTTCCATTCCTTGCAAAAGTGTGACAGGAGCATGAATGTTAATAACTCCCACGGGTTCCCTGCACGCGTCCGTCACCACGGCTTGGAAGGCTTGTTCTGACTCGCTTAGCACGGGGGTGACTGCCCGGCAGAACGATAATAAAGCATTCTTGGGGCTTTGAGCTTCCGTGCTCCTGCAGGGCCAAGGCGGGAATGTGCTCCCCTCCGTCTGGGCTCCCACAGGAAGATGTGTGACCTTGGTCGGGGACAGGACCTGGCCGATGTGCCGGGACCCAGTGGAGCTGGGGTACGGACTTCTCTTTGTCGGGAAGAAAGTTCTCCTTGGTTACAGCGCCGTGGCGATCAGTGCGTGAGCTCCAGGCCCAGTCCCACTGGAGTGACGCTGGAACCCGAGGCTGGAGAGCTGGTGGGACACAGAGTCACAGAGCCTCAGGGCTCAGAGATCGTCATTTTGGGCAAACCAAGGCCGAAAAGAAAGAAGAGTAGTAGCAAATCAGCAGCAGGACCAGGAGTAGAGTGTCTGGAAATGACACATCTTGGAAAACCCGATGGCAAGGGACGTTAGGACAATGTCACCCTTGTTCTTCATTCAGGGTTTCCACTGAAATCTGCCGACATATTCTTTAGCGAAAGTTCTTTTCTCCTGGAAATCTCTCATTATACGACGTGTTCTGCCCCCTGGGCCTCAGGAGCGCGTGGGGCTGACCCAGGCTGGGAGGAGGCTGTGATGGAGGCTGCGATGGAGGCTGCGATGGAGGCTCACAGAATTCCCATCTTGGGCTGTGCTGCTCCTGTAGAAAGTGCTCCCGATATCTGAAGGGCTTGCCGGCAGAGCTGCAGAATGGACGGAACAGAAGAGGATTGGAGGCTCTGGGGTTGAGGAACGGGGCAGCCCCGTCTCTTGGGTTCTGCTGCTCCAGGAACCTCCTGTGATTTTGGGGGCTTGAGCACTGAGCTTGGTGGCTCTTCAAGAACACGGCAGCCTGGGTCTCCCAGCTGAGAGGCCATTGTTGAAATTTATTTTAATGTGTAATAGGCATGCTTTTCCTGTTTTTCTTTTCTTTTTTTTCCTATTTAGGATTCCAACAACATTCATATCTCTAGCTCAAAATAAAAAATCTTCTGGATTTTCTAGAGAAAAATATCTTCTTGAGTAATTTTAATGTGATCAAGTTAGCGTCTCATTTGCTGAACTTTAGTTCCTACATTAAAGCTAAAGTAGGCTCGTTTTCTTGGGCAGCAGCATGCAAAATCTGGCTGCTGGACAATTAGCAGTGCTGGGGAAATCTCTGCCATTTGTTCTAGCTGTCGGATTTTTTGTAGTCTTGAGTCCGGCAGGCCGTGCAGACAAAAGTCACTGAAACATGCGTGGTTTTCTCTCTATAAGACTCTTTTCCAGGAGGCCACCCCCCACCCGCACCCCCAGCGGTTCTGTTGGAGGCTGTTCCAGATCTGCAATGTGAATCCTGGCCCTGAAATTCTGAAATTTGCTAGCTGTGAGATTCTGCCCTTTCTGAGCTTTGGTTTTCCCTTCAGTAAAATGAAAATAAAAATAATAACTGCTCTTTCTACCATATAGAATTGTCCTGAGAATAATATTAATATAAAATCCTTTATGGGAACTAGTTTTAAAGACAGTGTGTGCATTGCTAAGCGGTTGTTGTTTTGTTGGACATTGTATAGAAATAGAGTTAGTCAAACTTTTTCTAAGGGTATCCAAAAATATTTGAAAATATCCTTGCTGGTTATTGGTTACTGGGTGTGTGCAAAAAACGTTTGTGTATACCCATTCCCTCCTCCCCCCATATGCTAAACATTTGTACTCCCATAATACGCTGAAATAAAAAAGAAAAGAAAAAACCAAAAACACCCCCCAAAACGTTTATAATACTGGCAGATTCTTTTTCTAGTCAAAAAGGAAAAAATTGACATGGTGATCGTAACAGCTAACATTGGCTAGCTACTCAGCAGCAGTTCTTCCATCCCTCCTTTCTCCTTCAAGAAAGAGCCCTGATTTTGTTCACCTATCCTTCCGTATCACGACCCCAGGTTTCAAGGGAGGCAGGCTTTAACCCAGAAGTGGGTCTTGATTGGTATAAGCCAGTGGTTCTCCAGCTGTAATGTGCAGCAGGATCACCTGGACGGCTTGCTAAGCCACTCGTTTTGGGGCTCACCCTGGAGTTTCTGAGCTAGTAGGTCTGGACGGGGTCAAAGAGTTTGCATTTCTAACTTCCCAAGTGATGCTGACACCACTGGCCTGAGGACCACACTGGGAGCATCATTGGTCTAAGCCAATCATGGGGGCCCCCTTCTCCTTGCCGGTTACTGGTTAGACGTAGACACACGATGCAGTTCTGGCCAAGGAGATGGTGATAAATCTGCTGAGGGTTTTGGGAAAATTTGTCTCACTCTTTAAACGGGACACAGGGAGGAGATAGTTCCCTTTCTACCTCTGGACATTGTCTCTGAATGGGGCACGTGGAACTACGGCAGGTATTTTGAAACCATGAGGGGTACCATCCTATGGATAAAGTGGACACATTGAGAATGACCAGGCAAAAAGGATGAAAAGCAATTTGGGCCCTTGATGGTGTCACTGAGTTTCCAAATTAGCTGTGGGGCCGGCCACCTCTTACTTATGAGCCAGCTGGAGTTGGAGTTCTCTGTAACTCTTGTCAAAGGGAACCTAATGGATAAGACTATAACGTTAAAATTTCTTTCCCTTCATAGGGACATGGCGGTAGGCTATGTGACAGGAGCTCAGAGCCCACTGGAGGCCATGGGAGATGTCTGGTCTTAGCCGTAGCTATGTTCCTAAGTCAGGGTCTAACTGTCAGGAGAGCCAGGAGGGGACCGATTTTAGGAAGGGCTGGAGCTGGTGAGGAAGCTGGGATCTGAGCAAAGGACTCACAGCCTGGGAGAGGCGACCACAGTGGAGCAGGCTGGGAGCACCTGGGGGGGACAGGCAAGCTGGGGACTTAACAGCAAACTTCTGAGGACTCTGTGGTCTGGGTGGGACGTGACGGGTGGGAAGGTGAGCCCAGGATTGGAAAGAACAGCTGAGGAAAGGTGGGCCAAGGGGATCAGAACTGGAAAGTAGAAAATGAAACGGTGTCAAGGAGCTTCGGGAACCTGTGTGCTGATTGACTCGTGATGCCCCCAGATGATACGTTTTTCCCTACTCTTTTGATACCAGGAAAGCTTTCTCAGTTAAAGGATAACATGGGGTCCTGAGGTGGTCTTTATCCAGTGGTATGTATTTTATCAGGGCAGCCGTGATTTCATAACAACTACTAAGAATCCACTTCTCAAGCCCCATGACGTGTTGCAAGTGTGTTCTTCCATCGCCTGTGGGCCTGGTCCGTGGCTTTCTGGTGTTTGTCCCATTTCCTTCCTCTTATGCTCCTGGGTGTCTTCAGCAGGCCAGTGCCTACCAAGCCTCCCTGTAAGCACCACTTAGGGGGGTTCTGACCCTACCTTTCTCCCCCACACAAGGCCCCCAGGGCCTCTGTTCTCAGATTGGTGATGCATCCATGAAAAGGCGTGAACCGGGGTCCCAAGACACTCCCATACCCAAAGGCACAAGTAGCACTGTCCCGTAGAAATATAGTATAAATCACAAATGCAAGCCACATGCATAATTTTAGGTTCTCTAGTAACTACCTTACAAAGTAAAATGAAATAGTGGTATTAATTTTAATAACGTATTTTATTTATTCGAGTGGTTCTCTGCGAGGGGAGATTTTTCTTCCCAGGGGCATCTGCTGATATCTAGCAATGTGACTTGGCAATGTCATTAGGCAATGCTTGATTGTCACAACTGGGAAGGTGCTAGAGGCGTTTGGAGGGCGAAAGCCAGGGATGCCGTTAAACATCCTGCAAGGCGCAGGGGACGGCCTCCCACGGCGAAGACTTACCTGGCTCAGATGTCGATGGTGCTGAGGTTGAGATGCTCTGATCTAACCCAGCACATCCAAAACATTATCATTTCAATATATAATCAAATTCTTAACGTTAATCTGAGGTTTTACATTGTTCTCCATTCTAAGTTTTAAAGTCTGTGTGTTACACTTACGGTGCATCTCAACGTGGCTGGCGGTGTTCCAGCCGCTCGGTCGCCGCGTGGGGCCGCCCGCTACTGCAGCAGGGAGCATGGGAGTGTGTGCAGCTGGAGCCCAGGCAGCTGTCTGTGACCCCGTATTTCCAGGGCATAGCAAATACGGGGAGATGCGAAGTCCTTCTGCCTTTGAGAGACCAACACGATAAGGAATCAGGCTAAAAGGATTGCATGGAGTCTCTGTGATTATTAAACTAGGTAGGAACACGATATATTTAAAACAATTTATGTTTACCCTTTGCATTATATCCCTGCGAAATGCCATTGAGAGGTTGTAGTTTCTTATTCCCTGGAGGCAAAGGTCAAACACCCCACTGGGAAGATGACTGGGGAGGAGTTCGCTGCCCGCAGCTCTGAGGATTTAGATATTGATCACTGGAACGTTCATGCAGTTAAAACAAACAATCAAGCAGCACCCTTTGCCTCCTCCAAAGCACTCTATAATTTTTTCCTTTTGAAAAATGAAAAATAGAGCGTTTCAGGTTAAAAAGAAGGTGATCGTGTAGTAATCAGAGCTTCAGAACAATTCAAACCGACCGTGGGACAACACGCTGCAGTTTGTAATCCCCAATTTGAAGGCTTCGCAGGATCTTGTCAGTCTAGAGTCTCAGTACAGATCATTCGGTGTCGAGTGAGTCATTAAATGTGACACAGAAGCAGGCGAATGGATCCGCCACACCCCAGGGGTCCCTCAGAGGAGCCTTTCCTGTGTCTGCCTGTGAGGAAGGGTGGCGAGAGGCCTGCGGAGCCCTGAGAGACGGATCGCCGGCGCAGAGGCCGGCAAGGCTGAGCGTTGTCTGTGGGCCTGGGCCACGTGCCAGTGAGCATGGGGACAGGACCTTGTGGAAGGACGCTCATGGAGGCTGGCCCCTCTCCGAGGTGACAGGGTCACCTATGTGCTGCTGCTTGTCCTTCCCATGCTAATGCCGCAATCCATGCCCAGCTTTCCCGGCAGGTTGCTCACTCTGTCCCCAGCAGGACGAGCCTGTCTGTGTTTATCCAGAGGGGAGGATGCCACCGGTCACTCCAGAGCCCTCTGAGGTCTCAGCACGTCTGGCAAAGCCAGGCCCTGTGTATTTGAAGCTTTTCTACCTTTTTGATGTAGGTACTTATTGCTATTAACTTTCCTCTGATTACTGCTTTGGCTGTATCCCATAGGTTTTGATGTGTTGTGTTTTCATTTTCATTTGTTTGAAGAAATTTTTTAATCTCCTTCTTAATCTCTTCATTGACCTACCTGTCATTCAGGAGCATATTGTTCTATTTCATGTATTTGTATATTTTCCATGTTCCTCTTGTGATCACCAGACTCTGTCTAAAGTGAAGGAAGACAAAAACAGCATGTTCTCATTTTTACAGTGTCAGTAAGACACTTTTTCATAGAGACAAAGGCTTGGACGGGGACTCAATGTAGTTTACCTTTGAGTTTCCAGAAAAGCTCTCACTCAGCTTTCCATACACCTCAAAATCTACCCCATTTTTCAGTCCACCAGGGAAAGAGTTTATAAAATCTTTTTGGAAATGAATTAAATTTCTTGTTAGCTCTCAATCAACATGTATTAAGCTTAGACTCTGTGTAGGGAATTAGGAGTCGAGAGATTAAAGAAAAGACACAGCTTTTGCTTTTGAGGAGCTCATGGGAGAGACGTGATGGGACAAGGGCTGAGTGAATGGCACAGCCATTAAGGCTATAGGAGTTGAGAAGAGGGAGCTGATTTGGGGCTGGGTTGGAGAGGCAAGATTCCCTGTAGCAGGTGAACTTAAGCTGGTCTTCCGGAGTCGGGCAGAGGAGGAGAGCCCCGTGTGAGGAGATCCTGTCTCGTGCTCTGCCATGCTCTGCACCACTCGTGTGTGACCTCAGTGACTGCAATGTTCCAGCATGGTGCAGGGCACCATAGCCACAAAGATGAACCAGCTTGGTCTCAGCCTTCAGAAACTCACAAGGATCTAATGCCAATTTCCAGAAACTTGGTCTTCCATAGAGATGGGCCTCATAATTCACTCTCTCTCTCAACAAATATCTGTTGGATGTCTGTTCTCTGCTTGGTCCTGCTCTTGATGCCAAAGAGATGGCGGGAAACAAGACAGATAGAGCCCTGTCTTTATAAAATTCATGGTCTAGAGCGGCAGTCCCCAACCTTTTTGGCACCAGGGACTGGTTCCATGGACGACAATTTTTCCACAGATGGGGTTGAGGTGGGGAGGCTGAGCTCAGGCGGTGATGCGAGCCATGGGGAGCGGCTGTAAATACAGACGAAGCTTCGCTCGCCCACCCGGGGCTCACCTGCTGTGTCTCTCCCCCATTTCCTAAGCCTCCTGGAAAACAATTTTTCCATGGATGGTGGAGGTGGGGAAATGGGAAGGGGGATGGCGGAGCTCTGTGGCCTGGTCCCTAACAGACCACAGACCCATACCAGGGCTTGGGGACTGCAGATCCAGAGGGGTCATGGACAATGACCAAATAATCGCAAGTGTGATAAGAGTTAAGAAGAGAGAACAACAGGTGCTAAGGGGTTTATGGCGGGATGCTCATCCTGGTCTGGGGAAGAGAAGGCTTCCCTTCAGCAGTGATGTTTAAGCAGACGCTTGGATGTGTTATAGAAGCCAGTAAGCCAAGCGAGGGGGAGAGGGAAGGGAGGGAGAAGAATGTGCTGGTTAGAAGGAAGAGACTGCATCAAGGTCCAAAGTGGAGGGAATACTCCACTTTTAGGAACAGAAAAAGGTCCAGAATGGCTGGAGCAGGGGTCTGGATGAAGCCCAAGAGCTGGGGCAGGCCCTTCCTGGGCTGGAAAGTGACCAAGTGTCCCTGGGGACAACGGTCAAAACGAATCAAAGTAAAGCAAACGTCCCCTCTCCTCTCCAACTGCCAGGTGTGGGAGAGGAGGTGTCTCCTTGCACGGTTGCAGAGGAACCGTGAAGGCATGTGCAGCCAGGGTCCTGCCCTGGTCCCTGTACCCACCGTCTCCCCTCCTACTCAACCAGCCTCTCCATGCAGGACTCACGGATGCCCTCCGTCTACAAGCTCTGTCCCACCAGTTCCGGTGGGTCCTCAAGGGCAGGAGCCCGCCATCTTTGCTTCCCCAGTGTCAGCATGGCGCCTCCCGCCCAGGGCACTCAGGGAGCGCACGGCTCTGCTGTGCCAGGAAAGGTGCCTGGTATTTGATTTTTTCTTGCAATGGGTTAAATACTTTAGAAGGCTTCAAGGAGCAGTCTTTTTAAATGCCACTTGGTTGACTCATGATTGGACTTCTGCCTCAGTTTTCCTGCTTCATATTCCGGCAGCTGCTGAGGCTGGAGGTCTGCCTGGAAATTCCAGCCACCCCTGTTTATGGAGTGCCTGCGAGCGCAGAGACAGCGTCAGATGCTGTTTTGGAGGACGACACGCCAGAGGACACGGCCCCCGGTCACAGGCATCTGAGCGTTCGCAATAATTTAACGTGCTGGATTATCACTAGTGTTTTGAAAATGTGAAAATCATCTCGTTTCATTACTTCAAAGGAAAAGATGATTCTTCTTATAAATATGGCACTTAAGTAATCTCATTCTTTTAAAAAAATTTTTTTGGTCTTTGTAGGTGCCAACGATTGCTGCCTCTTTTTTCCAGTTGACAGATAGCTGTTTTAACCAACATTCATTACATTTTCATGCTATGAAATCCACATGAAGCAGGAAGTGGCACCGGTTTAGGAGGCAGAATAGAGTCCAGAGTTCTTAATTGGACACTCAAAGGCTGTCACTGTCTTGCTCCGACCTCCTTCCGCTGTTCCTCTCCATGTTCTCGTCCATGGAGATGTCTTCTTTTCCGTTTCCATTAGCCCACCCTCTTCCTCCTTCGTCTCTGATGTCTCCCTCTACCCCAGTTCCTCATTCTCCATGTTCTTTGTTCTCATCCTTCCCTTGGCCCCCGGCCCTGGCTCGGGGTCTCGTGCATCAGCTGTGCACAGCTAACCTCAAATTCTGATGACTGTTGGTAACCACAAAATGCCCTCCTGATTGCACAGTTAAAACTACTCATTTTCAAGTCTGGGAAATATGGAAAGTATAAAGAACATGAGGGTCACCACTGCGGAAGAGAGGTCAAGAGCAAGCCTTCAATCCGCAGTTTTGTTGCTTTGTAACATTGGGGAAGCCACTCGGTCTCTCTGAGCCTCAGTGTTCTCATCTGTGGAAGGGAAATGACAAACCCCATCTCATGCTAACTGTAGGTTACCGCTTGAGTATTACCTGTAAGATGCTCAGTGTAGCTTCTGGCAAGTAATAAGCACTCAGTCCTTGATAGCTATTGTTATTATAATAACCATTGTAACATTTTCAAGCTACTATTTATAATTTCTATTAAAACTGCTTTGCAAATGCCAACGAACGATCTTACAAGCAAAATTGGGAACCATCTGTCATCGAGCTGTGGGCTGCTTCTTCTTCCCAGAGTGGCGAAGTCACTTGCCTCACGTCACAGAAGCGTTCACAGGTGCCGCCAGGAAATGGAACGAACATACTCCGCTCCTTTGTCTGCGCCAGAAGAGCATGGCAAGCAGGTGGACACGGCCACCTGGTGTGGAACCAGCAGAAGGTGGACACTGAGGGCTACGTCACTTGATTCAGTAACGGATGCTGTTTGTGGCACTTACCTACTTCCCTGGAGCCTCTTCATGTCTGTGACACGGAGTGCGTGCTGGAGTGCGTGTCACGTTTTGTCGCGATGTGACACACCAATGTAGACACGGCCTCGACGGAGGCAGCGTGGCGGACTCCGGGTGCGTCAGTGCCGCGCCCTGGCAGGGGCCCTGGCTCTTCTCGTCCCTCCCGACCGCCACCCATGCACCGAGGCTGTCAGGGTAAGCGGCTCACACCTGTTAGGAGGAGTTACCACAGCCACCAACGGGCAGTTAGGGACAGTGCTCCAGTTGAAAGGCGTTCGCGGGCCGTGAACGCTAGCGAGTAAATGACCGTCCATCAGCCAGCCGCTCAGAGGGCGCCGCGCAGACCGGCGTTCTAGCACTTGTGAGCCGGTGGAAGCCGCATACCATAACGGAGCATAAAAGTGACGTGTGAATCGGCTGTAAGACCGAACAACTGTTTGCCTTAGTGAAGGTTTTAGTTACATGCCCCGCAGCGGACACTTAAACATGCGTCAGGCAGAGGCCACGGATCCCGCTGCAGGCGGGGCTGGGCTGGGCCGGGCCGCCGGTGAGATGCCGCTGGCAGCGCGCTCTCCGGGCCGGAGAAGGCCTCTCTGGCTCCCTGCAAAACCCATCTTGCCTGCTCGATGCTTCAGACTTCTTGAATGAGAAACTAAAGCTTTATTTCTGCAATAATATAAGATTCAGTTTGACAAATTCAGCGTTGGCTTCAACATGAAATGCCGCCTGCTGCACAAACAGCCGTTTCTAGTGCCACGTTCTTTACAGAGCCCTTCCACGGGGGTAACCTCCGTTATCCCCACACGCTCCGGTGAGTTTAACCACTGCTCCTAATTAGGGGGGGCAGGACCCGTGACTCGGAGAAGTTAAAGGACTTGCCTCAGGGCACTTTCTGGTCACGGCAGGGCTGGGACTGGCATTGGTGCTTCCGATGAGGCTCCTGGTCAGTGACCTTCCCACCAGGCTCGCGTTAACTGCCCTAGAGGAGCCGGTTTGGAAAGGGAAGAGATGGGAGCTGGCGAGTGTGGTCAGCAGTCTTCCTGGGGCCTGCTCAGCTGGGCAGGCCCTGAGGTCCCCTCCCCGCAGTGCTCCCTGCCCACTCCTGGTCGATCCCGCGAAGGCGGCTGAGTACCCGTGGGCCCGCACGTGCTTCCTCAACGCCTGCTGAGTTGACCGCATTTGACACCCGCCTTCCCTGCTGGGACGGGAGCCCTGTTCTCACCCACGGCCTCCTTGGCTGTCGTCCTGGAAACCTGCCACTTCCTTGCCAGCACTGTCCTCCAGGAAGCTGAGCCCTGACCCTTGTGCTCCCACCCCTAGCTGGGGTTTTGCTCCTCTGGACAGACCTGCCAGAATTGGATGCTGTTTGTGTTTTCCCTCGGACTCCTGCTACTGCAGGGAACTGTCGGTTGTTCACCATTCCTCCATTCACTGAAAACATTTTTACTGGGCACCTGCCACATACAAGTCACATTGCAGGACTGATTGCATGGGCTCTCAAGGTAACCCTGATGTAACACGCATTTGCCACACACCTGTAGAGATCGCGCTCTGTGCTGCGGCCACCCACCTGGCAAGATGCCTCGGCGCTGGGTTCTCTGTGGCTCCCCCACTGGGCATTCACAGGATGGCAGCTCGGGTGGGGGCACTGAAGAGGCCAGAGAGGAGGGTGGGTCACGGCTGGGGACAGAACATGGGAGACAGGTTCCAGGAGACCTTTAAGACAACAGGAGGATTTCTGAATATCACCTGGCGAGTCCGTGAGCAGCGCCTGCTGCGTGGCGTCAACGGGGCAAAGGAGCGGTGAGATCCTTTACAGAAAAGGGCAACAGGGAATGACCTTCAGTGTCACTGCTTAATGACATTACCTTCGCAAGCTGCAGCCCTGCAGTTGTGCAGACACAGCGGCAATACCCGCGTGAGTTTTATTTGAATTTCTACACTATTTATTTCCCCACCGGCTTCATTTCTAAAATCACCTTTTCTGAATGACAACCGAATCCATTCAATAACAGGCAATTTCCCGCAGTAGGAGCCTATCCCGCCCATGCTTGTTGTAATTGTCAGCTGCTTTTCCGAATAGCCCGCGCGTGTTTTAAAGCAGAGTTATTTTCACCTCCAGGCTCCTGTGGCGGAATGACACGGTGAGACGGACACAGTTCTGACTTGAGGCTGAAGCCACCCTCCTCTTCCTCTTTTTCACGGGCGGCTCTCCTGTGTCAGGCCAGGGCTGCCGGCCCGTGTTCGGCCTCCCATCAGTCCAGTTGTGTGAAGGCATCATTGGCTTGATCAGCTTCATCTTAGAAGCTTTCTGGGATGCTGGGTTGTTTTTCACTTTGTTTCCCACGCTTCTGATCCTGACAAGTGAATGAAGGTGCAATGAACATGTACACTGCGGCTTTGTTTTGCAGGGCGCGGTACAGTGACGGACAGGGTTGTATGACCAGAGGAATTTAGGGGGAGACGGGCTGCACACACTGGTTGAGCCACAGAGTCTGTGGGTAATGAACTGGAAAAAAAAACTGTTGATTGAAAATTTGAATCATTAAAAGCTTTGAAACCAAAAGCTTCTTTTGGAATCTCAATCTTCTGTGATTGGCGTAGAGTCAGTGGTCTGAGCCACAGGCCAAACTGTCCATCAAAATGAGCAGGGCCTGTGTCGTGGCCTCCGTCGTTTCGGAGATTATATTAAACACTTAAAAGAGCCGCAGTAACTCTTCCAGGGCACCGCTGTGGTCATCTTAGTACAGTGCTCTCTGGACTTCCATTGATTTAAAATTTGCATTTCTCATTATTTGCAAATGACCCTCCGTGTTCAAAATACATTATAGTTTGTATTTTTGCTGAAGCATGAATTAGAATTTGCCCCGCGGGCTGGGGTGCTGGAGTGTAGCGGTGGGTTACATGGCGAGTAAATGAGTCTCACACCCTGCCCCCAGGTGCCCCCCAGAATGTTGTTTTTCACTCATCGTGTGTGCATATTATGGAGGAAATTATGTGCCATAGCGGTTATTTGTGGATTGGGGGATTCATAAAGGTGTCGGAAAGAATCGCTCACGAGTGCCAGGCTGCGCTCTAGGTGTATCTTACTGTGATGAAACTCGGTACGGCGATGCCTTTCTTATCCGAGGATGACTTATCTGGCCATTAAGAAATGACTTATTTTGTAATCAGTATGTAAAGAAAAAAGGCTGCTGAGCAGATAATATAGATGTCCCACATTTATCCACGCTAAAGCTCGTGCTCCTAGCTGAAAGGCGATCTCCCCAGCCCTCACCCAGAGCCACACTCTCCCCTGCTCGCTTCAGTCTGGACCTCAGCTGCAAGCCGAGGTCGTCGCCCCGGGAACCCAACGCAACCGCCCGCCCCGGGCCCCCCCCCCCGGGTAAGTTAATTCAACCGTTTCCCCTCCCAAGCCCCAACCCCAACCCCAATTTCCCCCCTGAAGGAAGGGAAAAAAGCCCAAGAAACGGGTTAAAAAAAACCCGTGAAAAGGAAGAAGGTTAAAATTAAAAAAAAGGGTAATTCAAGAAAAAACCTTTTTTTTTTGCCTTTTACTGTTTCGCTTGGCATCGTTTTCCAGGGTCCATGCGTGTTGGCGAAGGCGCATCCGGTTGGTGCGTCTGCGGTGCCGTGTTCCCGCGTGGGCATCCACCGCGCTCACCGCCCTGGTTACAGACGCACCGCTGGCTCCGTGCTTTGCAGCTGCCGTGAGGACCACTCTTTTCTGTGCCCCCGTACGGTCCTGGGCGAGTGTTTCTAGGGTGTTAGCCCGTGAGCGGGATCACAGGTTATGGGGTAATCACACCTTAGTCTCACAGAGCTCTGCCAAGGTGCCCTCCAGAACACTGTTCCACGGTCCTCTCCCGCCAGGAGGGAACTGGGTTTCCTGTTACTCCACGTTCTGATCAGTATTTTTTCCCCAAACCGATTCATGTAAATGTGTTTATTTGATTTTATTTAGCATATTTCTGATTATTCGTGAGATAGCGCATCATCTCTTTATATACTTACTAGCCGTTCGATTTCCCCTTCTGGGAACTGTCTGTCCATAGCCTTTTCCATTCCAGAGTTGGGTTTCTAGTCTTTCTCATTCGTTTATTGGGGTTCCACATACATTTTGGACATTCATTTTTGTCAATTTTAGTTGATGGAAGTTTCTTCTGGTATCTTTTATTGAAGAGAAATTCTTTTATATATGGCAAAGGTTTTATTTCAGAATAATTATCGATTCACAGAAAAGTTGTGTGAAACTACTACAGAGAGTTCCCCCTTTCACCAAGCTTCCCTTGGTGGTAATGTCTTACCTAATTTGGTGCATTTGTCAAAACTAAGAAATTAACGTTGGTTTATTCCTGTTAACTGAACCACAGATTATTCAGATTTCACCGTTTTTCCCGTTGATATTCTTTCGCTGTTCCGGGACCCAGTCCAGGACACCACGTTGCAGTTAGTCACTGTATCTCCTTCGTGTTTTGATCTGTGACAGTTACTCTGTCCTCCCTCGTTGCCGTCACCTCAGTTTTGAAAAGTATTGGTCAAGCATTTTGAAGAGTGTTCCTCAGTTTAGGTTTGTCTGAGGATTTACTATGATTAAACTGGTTTATGCATGTTTTGGAAGAAGACCACAGAAGTAAGGTGTCTTTTTTTTTAATCGCACCGTATCAAAGGGGATATAACATTAAACACAGCTCGTCGCTAGCGATGTCAGCCTCAAGCACCTGGTTCAGGGGGTGTCTGCCAGGTTTCTCCACCGTCAGGTTAAAGTGTTCTCTTTTTCATGCTCTGTTCTTTGGACATGAGTCACTCAGTTCCGCCCACATTCAGGGGAAGGTGAATCAAGCTTCACCTTCTGGAAAGAGGGTATCTACGTATATTATTTGGAATTCTACAAGGAAGAAATCCTTAATTTTGATGTAATTGAAATTGCCAATTTTTCACCTTATGGCTTGTATTTTTGGGGTCTTGTTTAAGAAAGCTTTTCCTGCCCCGAAGGGTTTCAGGGTATTTTCCTATATTTTCTTACACACACACACACACACACACACACACCCCATTCATCTTTAATCTCTAGGTTTTTAATCCACTCGGATTTTACCTTTGTATAAAGGACCCAAATTAAAATGATCTCTATATGGTTTCATTTTTTACAAAATAGTTTCCTGAACTGACCCTTCCTCACTGATTTATCATGTCCGATGTCCCGGATGCCCAATTTTCAACTTGGAGCTTTTTCTGGCTTCTCTTTTGTTTTACTGGGCTGGCACGGTGCCGGTACATGACGGAGTGTCCGTGGCTTTATAGTCGGCCTTCACGCTGGTGGGGTGAGTGCAGCAGGCTGCATGGGGGCCCCTAAAGAACACATGTCCACATTCACATCCCTGGAACCTGTGGATGCTACCGTATTTGGAAAAAAGAATCTTTGTAGATGTAATAAAACTAAGGATCCTGAGATGAAATTGTCCTGGATTACCCGAGTGAGCCCTAAATCCAAGGCCAAGAGTCCTTACAAGAGACAGAAGGAGAAGACACAGGCACACGGAAAATGAGATGCTGTAAAGACAGAGGCAGAGACTGGAGTGATAAAGCCAGGAGCCAAGGCAAGCCAGGGACCGCCAGAAGCCACAGACACCGGAAGAGGCAAGGAATGAATTCTTACCTAGGGTTTTGAGGGGATGCGGCCCTCCCGACTCCATGATTTTGGATGTCTATCCCCGGGAGAGAATACATTTCTGTTGTTTTAGAACACCTCATTTGTGGTAATTCATTACAGCAGCCCCCAAAACAGGTACAGTAAGTGGCTGCTTCTGCTCCTTCTGTTTCAAAATTGTCTGTATCACTCGTGGACATTTATTCTTCTGTAGTCATTTTAGAATCAGTTCGATAAGATGTAAAAAAAATCCTGCTGAAATTTTGCTTGTCATTCCATTAAATTTATACATTAAATCGGGAGAAAATTTACATCTTTATGATGTTAACTCATCTCATCCATGAGCGTTGGGCTTTTCTCTATTAATCAGAATTTACGTGATTTAAAAGGGTATAAAATTTTCTCTATAAAATTCTTGTGCATTCTTTGTTATTTTCAAACAATTACATTTTGGTCTTCCCTTGCAATTTTCATCTCTCATTGTATTGGCCAAGATATTGAGGACTATGTTTCAAAGCAGTTGCAGAAACAGTGACCATCTCTGTCTGATTTTGGTGTTAAAGGGGATGCATTAAAATGAGGTTTCTTGTGGGTCTTTTTGTAAATCTCCTTTACTGACTTAAGGAATTTCCTTTTTATTTCTGGCTTTCTGAGTTTTTTTCTTTTAAGGCAATAAAAAGGTTGAACTTTTTCAATTTTTTATACCTATTAAGGTAAACAATGTTTTATCCTTTAATTCATTATTATTATTCAATATTATTCATATTAATAGCTATTTCACTTTTAATTTTGATCAAGTGTCCAATCAGGGATCACGTTTTATGTTTGGTTGTAATTGATATTTTTTAGAGTCCAGTTCAATTGTCTTAATGTTCCACAGTCTGGACTTTTCTGATTGTTTCCTTGTGATTAGGGTCAAAGTTATGTTCTTCCTGTTGCATCACACGAGGAGGCTCATGGTGTCAGTTTGTTCTGCTATTGGCGACCTGGTTTAGGTGGTGTACACCAGACTGTTTTGTCGTGCAGGTATATTCTTTCCACTTTGAGATCAATAAGTGGTCTTATCTAAGACTGGTTAAATACTGTGTTTCTCAATAACCTTTCACTCAATGGTTTTATCATACATCAGTGATCCTTGCTTGAATCAAGAACTACATTGTTAGTAGCAGATGGTAATTTTCTTTTTCTATTGTGTTTTCCACATTTATTAGTTGTTACTGTTCTGTAAATGCGACCTCCTTCCCTCTTTTTCGAGTATCATTGTGAATTCAAGAATCGTTTTTTCATGTGCTTGATTCAATAGCTTTTTAAAGGTGCATCTAAAAATTTTAATCACAATTTATTTGTTTGTCTCCTTAGTTTTGTTAGTTATCACCTTGTATTCCAGGGCTTTATTGTTGGATGCAATTTATGATTATTACATGTATTTATGCCTCGGTTTCCCCATGTGTAAAATGGTGATAGTAATAGAACTTATGTGATAGGCTTTTTGTGAAGATTAAATGAGTTAATACATGAAAAGATCCTAGATTTGGACTTAGAATGGTGCCTAGTCCTCAATAAATGTTAATATTACTTTTTGTAATAATATTGCTATATATTTTGGATTCATTGCTTCTTTTACCAATATATAATGTTTCTCTCTGTCCTTTCTTATGTCTTATAATTTGATTTCTAATTTGTCTGAAATGCAGCTCGCTACTCCAGTTCTCTTTGGTTCATAATTGCTTGGCATTTTTTTAAATATCCTTTCTACTTTCAGAAAGCTTGTGTTTAAAATGTGGCCCTTTACAAATATCTTATTCCATGGTAATTATGTTCTCGTTCAATCTGAGAGTCTCTTCTTTTATTCAGTGAATTCAATTCATTTATATTTTTAATTGCTGTTATATTAGGACTTACTTTTACCATCTTAATTTATGTTTTCCATTTACCATATTTTTTGTCATCCCCCCTTTCTACCTTTCATTGGACACTCATTAAGATCTTTAATCACTCTTTGCATATTCATAGCATCCATGTGGACGAATAGCTCTTCTTTTGGACTTAGGGAATGTTTTCAATGACAGAGTCTGCCTGGGAAACATTCTGAAACCTCACAGAAACAAGAATATCTTTATTTTACCTTCTCATTTAAATGATAGTTTAGTTAGCTATACAATTTTGGGTTTGAATTTATACTTGCATATATTCTCTGTATTATATGTCATAGTTTGATCAGTTCATTGTATTTCTTTTATAGTTATAATTTTCTGATGTCTTCTTAATTTTACCTAAAACTCACGTTTTCCTGGGATAATTATAGCTATCTCTACTGATAATGTGTCTCTAGGGGGAGGAAATAAATCTGTATTCCCTCTTTGTGTGTGTGTTGCTTCAGGGTGGAGTTTTTCTAGTGTTATTGTCACTCAGAGTTTATTTAATTTGGGGGACTTTAAAAAATTACAAACGTGGTTATATGGCTTGGCAGTCCACGGTAGATTGGAAGAAATAATTTGAAAGAGACGTAGCTTCCAGGGACAAGAACCTAACACAGTAGCAAGAAATGATAGATGATGTCTTAAAAGTGTGAGGAGGGGTCCCAAAAATGTATGCATCCACAGATATGAGTACAAAAAGCAAAATGGTCCAGGACAATCCAGTGTGGAGGTAAATGGTCCAACATACTTAAGTACTCCTTGAGGTCATTACTGTACAGTACGTTAGCGTAGCATTTTTGTTAATAATGCCACCAAGGGAAGGTTAAATTCAAATATCATGTTGTTGCAGATGAATGGATAAAAAAAAATGTGCATATACACATTGGAATACTATTCAGCTATAATAAAAAGTAAAATCCTGTCGTTTGAGGCAACATGGATGAGCCTGAAGGACATTATGTTGCATGAACTATGTCAGGCACAGAAAGATAAATACTGCATGTTCTCATCATATGTGGGAGCTAAAAACATTGAGCTCATAGAAGTAGAGAGTAGCACTGTGGTTATTAGAGCTGGGAAGGGTAGGGGAGGGGAGGATAGAAAGAGATTGGTTAAAAGTTAAGAAATTACAGCTAGGTAGGAGGAATTAAGTTTTAGTGTTCTATATCCCTGTAGTGTGACTACAGTTAACAAGTTTATCGTATATATTTTAAGAGCTAGAAGAAAGAATTTTGAATGTTCTTAACACAAAGAAACGATAATGTTTGAGGTGATGGATATGCTAATAACCCTGATTTAATCATTATACATCGTGTACATGTATCAAAACATTACTCTCTATCCCATACATATGTACAATTATTACATGTCAACTAAAAATAAAAGGAAAAAACCCAAATATTATGTTGATGTATACAGAATAGATGTATATACCATGCGATTTAGAAAGATTACCATCGAAATGGTTGTATTAAATAAAAGGTTTTATACTTTAAGAGGTAAGCATCAATTATCTGAAAAATGAGTTTTGTTGTTAACCTTATTCTTTGATGATTCTGGATAAATGAATAAAGAAAACAAAGAACAGTTTGCTTGACATTATCTAAAGGGTTCAAATTAAGATAGTTTCCTATTAAATTTGTTCATGGTTAAAAAGACCTCTTTAAAGATATTTATCATCTAAATAATGCTGTGGAACAAACCATCCCGAAACCCGGTGCCCTTAAAGAATACCCACGAGTCTGTAGGCAGCTGGGTGGCTCTGCTGGTCTGGGCAGGCTTGGTTGATCTTGGCTGGGCCTGCTCACGCACCTGCAGATAGCTGGCAGGTCAGCTACGGCCTGGTGGGCTAGTGTGCCTCATTCCTGTGCCTGGCAGTTGCTTGTTGTTGTCTGAGGTGTTAGGGAAGATTAAGCTATGTGAATCTTATTATACAGCAGGCTAACTGGGCTTGTTGTGCCCTCTCCCTGCCTGGGCAAGTTTCCATGAGAACAAGTGAAAACACCCAACTTCCCTTGAGGCCTAGCCTTGGGACTGGTGCATGGTCACAGCTGACATGTTCTACCCGCCAAAGTAAATCACAGGACTAAATTCGAGGGAATGAGAAAACAGACCCCATGTCTTGCAGGGAGAAGAAGCAAAGCTACACTGCAAAGTTCAAGGACCTGGGGAGGAGTGGAGAATTGTGACCATTTTTGCAATCTGTCTACCACTGGGCAAGTAATCAGGTCTGTTTGGCATAGTAAATTCCCGAACGGAAGCTAGAGGAAGGGAATGGCGGGTGTGCAGCCAGGGACTCGCTCGTCATGAGAGAAATCTCCATGGCTTGGAGATGGGTGTCAGTGAGAGGAAGCTGATCGCAACAGGAGCTCATAGAGGCTGAATGCTGCGAAGTGCATAATGCTTCGTGAAGATTTTTTTCAAAGACTAAACTTCTGGGTGGAGGTCACAACCCCATAGGTACAACCATGGAAACTGACCACCGACTTGATCACTAATCCATCAGCAAATAATCACTGAGTAATTACCATAGGCCAAGCACTGTCCTAGTACCTGGAGGAATACAAAGAATAAGGCAGTTTGTCTTGGAGACACTTTCAATCTATTAGGAAGATGTGATATTCCCAAAAAGAGAGCCAGTAATACAAGTAATAAAATGTAACAAGTATCAAAAAGCCATCCATAAAGAAAGATGTCGATATAACATTCAGTTCTTTTAGAGATTTTAAAAAATAGGAATATATCTTCAATAATACAATGGAAACTGGTAGAGAGGGAGATTCACTTTTCATAACCAGGCTACCAAAATATTGAAATTCCAAAATCAAGGAATGTTTATATTAAAGTTTTGTCACAAATGGCACCCTACTAAGTGAATTTCTAGAGATTCGAAAGGATTATTGTCTTTGAAAATAGCTTCCCCAAATCTGATTCTATGAATTAAATGTAAGAGACATGAACAGGTTGCCAAATCTGTACTTGAGTCTCCCCGTTTGCAAACTGCTAATAACAAAACTAACTCGATTCACGTGTTGACATGAGAATTAGCTAATAGAAACGATCGCAGAGCCCTATGGAAATCCTAAGTGCTACGGAACCAGGTCAATAATGGACGTTGGCTTCCTTCCAGTTGCTTCTGAAAGGGAGAAGGAGTTTGATGACAGTTGAGTGACCATTTAACCTGCTAATCAGGTGGCTGGCAGGATGCCTGGTGACAAATAGAAGAAGAAAATTTGTGGAAGACAGAGATGGGGGCAGCCACAGAGGCGCTGGTAGCATTTTGGGCAGGATGAGTCTGTGTTGTGTGGGACTGCCCGGTGTGTTGGGGCTACCTGGCACCACTGGCCCTTGCAGAACTAAATGCCAGCACCCCCACCCCCAACTTACGAAAACAGCAACAACCCCCCCAAAATGCCGACTCATTTCCAAACCCTGTACCTCTCCGGTTGAAAATAACTGAGACAGAAAACTAGGCGTCCTTAGCAAACAATTTTGCCAGTGCTTTAAGAGAGAGCAGAGTCTGAAGATGCAACAACGGGGGAAAGCAAAAGGTCTAATTAAAATAATTGCAATAATTCAGTATTTGAGTGGATTGCGGCCAAGTTAATCCATTCGGCACAGGGCTGTCAGATTCTTCTTAAACGTTTGCTTTCATCTCATACACGGCTCTGCTCAAAAGTCTTGTGGCTCCCTATTGCTTAGCAATGTAGACCACACTCCTAGGCCTGGCACTTACCTTCTCACCAAAACTCATTTCCAATCCCCCATCTTCCATTTTCTTCTGTAGACTTCTGTGGTTTTGGTTAATGATGCCTGACAAAAGAACCTTGAACCTCTCAATTACAAATAGGTCAACATTGGAAATGAACGAATGTCGAACTATTTGTGACTGAAAATTATAACCAAGAGTTTCAAATGGGGTCAACTGCAAGTCATAGCCCCTGTTGCTCTGATAGCTGTACGTGGGGGTCCTACCAGAGCAGTTGCACCCACAGGTTGCAGCAGTTGCCTAACCTGAAATCCCCTCTTCCATGTTCTTCTGATCGGTCCTCCTATTTGGACCACACAAATTTGTTCTGTGCCTAAGAGTCTTTGTTTCTGTTTCTCTACCCCTCCCACCTGGTCTCGTTCTCCGTTTGGGCTGTCATCTCCAGGACACAGAAGTGCAGTAGTAGATGCTTCAGTTGGAGGCAATGTCTGTTGCTGCTTAGAAAATTTGTCCATCTGAGGCTTCGGGGTCTAGAAATTAAGTATTTTCTTTGCTATCTAATTGGTATGATTACAACCCTCTTTAACATTGTCTTAAAGTGAAGAATACCTATAATATTGCCTAGGAAAGTGTCATATAAATTCAAATACTCTTAGAGTTTCTAACTCATAAATTAAAGCTTGATTTTCCATTCATGGTAGAAATCTGGGACTCATCCATCTCTGTCTCCTCTCCCCCTTCTCCCTACCTAGCCCCCATATCCTGATGATCTAACCTCCTAAATAGTTTTTAAATGTCTTTATTCCCTTTAATCCTACTGACACTTCCTTAGTCCAGGTTCTTTCCGCCTCTCACCCGGATTATTACAAATCCAGGTCGATCACTAAATGGTCTCTGCTTCTGGACACTCCTCCCCTCCACTGGAAAACCCTCTTACTTCCAGCCAAACCCAACTTTTACCATTTACTTCCTGGCTTAGCACCCTTCCCTGTTTTCACTTTCATCTAAAATCTAAAAGACTTAGCAGACCAGAAGTCCAGTCAAAGCCTGGCACCCGCCCATCTTGCCATTCTCATGTCCTATCCCCGCTCCTCACTCTGTGTCCTCTCGTGGTGCCAAATGACCGTAGCTCCAAGATCACATTAGATTTTTTCATGCCCATATGCTTTCTAAATGCTGTTCCTTTGTTAACGAGGACTCATCCTTCAATCCACCTCTGGAGCCACCTCCCTCTGGCAGCCTTCCCTGATGTACCCGTCTGGGTTGGATGCTCCGTTCCTGTTCTCCACAAGATCCGTGTACCTTTCTGACTTAGCACTTGTCATGCCGCCTTGAAGTGATCTGTCCAGCTGCCTGTGCTCCCCTCTCAACTGTGACCTGGAAGCCAAAGTCTGTCTCTGATCCCCCCAGCACAGTGCTTGACGTAGAACTGATGCTCAGTAACTGTTTCCTGAAAGGTTGAATTAAAGCTTGTAGACTTTATGAGTGACAGAGGCCAAAGAAAGGTATAGGGTTGAGAAATACTTGGTCATTTGAGTTAATATAGACATTTTAGGCCAGAGGATGAGACCAAAAGGATGCCCCTGGACCTCTGACCTCCCCCCTGCTGCGCTGGGAGAATTGAAGGCAGTTCCCTGAGCAAAGCGTGTCTAGGATGCTGCCGAGGGTTTTGCTTCGTCAGGAGAAGCTGGTGAGCGTCGTTGCCGTTGAAGGCTCTAAGAAATTCTTCTGTTGCCTTGGGGAGCTGCCGAGGCTGTGGGCACGTGAGTGTGTGCACGTGTGCACACGGCGGTGATGAAAAGTGGGGTGTTTTGAAGAAGGCCCTCGGCAAACAGGCGCTGTCTCAATCAGCCACGGTAAGGTGCCTGAGACCGACATGATGGGGGGACGTCATTCGGTATAACAGCTGACCTTTATTAAGCACCTACTATGTGCCAAGCAGTATTCGAAGTGCTTTGTGTGCGTTCACTCATTTAATCTTCACAACAACCCCATGAAGCAGGTACTATTATTGTCTTCCTTTTGTGGGTGAGGGAATCAAAGCACAGAGAGGCTAAGCAACGTGCCCAAGAACGCCCAGCTTAGCAACGGCAAAGCGGCGGCAATTCCAGGCAGTCTGACTCGAGGGCCCCGGTTAAGGCCAACCTGCCTCACCCATCACTCTTTTCTGCCTGCCGTGGTCTACAGTCAGCGCCGCTCACTCTCTGGGAGATGAAGACGCAGCTGCTCACCGGGAATGACAAGGGGCTATTACTCTTTGAGGCGAAGCGGGGACCCCCACCTGGGTGCTGGGGCAGCTGAGCTGCAGCCAGAGGAAAGCCTCAGCGGGGCGGGTCTGCAGAGCTGCGACCTTGGGAGGAAGGGCCGTAATCGCTGGCTAGACCTCCCTGCACCCTCCATCCCAGTGAGAAGGGGGCGCAGGACTGCGGAAGGGGACAGAGTGACCCTGCCGGTCAGCGGAGAGCGGCCAACCCCATGGCAGTCCTTGGAGCGGAGCGGAAGCTGCTGGGGCCGGAGGTCGGAGTGGAGCGATACAGCCTGGCTGGGGTCGAGTGCGGGGCTGTGCTGGGGCCACACGTGTGTTGACTGTGATTCTTACAGCAGCCCTGCAAGGTGGGTGCGCCCCATGTTGCTAGTAAGGTCTCGGACAGGGTAAGTGGCCTGCCCAGGTCATGGCGCTAGTAAGAGTCCAAGCTGGGGTTTGAATCCAATTCTACTCGGCTCCAAAGCCCATCTTTTTAACACACACCCCTGCCTCTCCTATATCATGCCTGTTGCTTTCTGTTTTTTCTTCCTTTTTTTTTTTTTAAATAGAACTTCCTTCTGAATCACTGGGCGAGGGTCGGGCCTGTCTATCGGATCACACAGTGTGCGTCTTTTTCCAGGATCTGAGGGGAGTATGAGAATCAGGAGGATTGTGACGTTCCCCATAAAAGAGCAGTGTAAAATCGACTTCTAACCCTTGGTGTCTGCACTGAGAATTCATCATAGATTCTGTCTTTCCTTCTTTTCAATTTTTCCATATGCCTAAAGTCCTCGTGAGCAGAAGCTGAGAGTCCGGAGCCCAGAGCGCCCCGCCCTGCCGCAAGGAGGGTTCCCGGGGCAGCAGCCGGATGCGCCGCGGCTGCGGGGCTGGGTGACCTGGTGGGGGAGGCCCTGCGCGTCGGCGAGGACACTCACGGAGCACCGTTGAGGAGGGAAGTGATGGAATCGAGACGTTTTAGGCAGATTATTCCCGAGTCCCGTGCATGGAGGGTGGGGTGGGAGAGACAGACGGGCGGTGTGGCAGGAATGGAGAAAATGTGATAGGGGCTGAAATCAGACAATGGAGTGGGGACGGAAGCCAGGGACAGATGGGAAAGGTGTTAAGATGCTGCAAAGAGGGAGAGACAAGACTTGTGGGGAGTGAGAGGGAGCTGCAAGACAAGAAAAACAAAAAATCCTAGAAGAACTGGGGGAATCAGACATGGAAACTCGTTTGGGAAAAACAGTTTAATTTTAAACAGTTTTTAGCATTTTGGATTTTCTGGTATACTTTAAAAAGGACCAAGTCGGAGATGTTTTCCTGGCAGAGACTGTCCCGTCCCCTGCCTTTCAGACACCATCATTTGGGAAACGTGGATGTTTTACCTGCCTATTCGGGACTCCTGAAGACAGAGACGAGCCTTCTGTTTCCAGTGATCACGCGGCCCCGGGATGAAGCTTAAAGCCGCGGGATAATAAGTCAGGTAATTATTTCCATCCTTCCTATGACAATAACGGTGTCGCAGGCAAAAATTCATCAGAGGCAGCTTCGCAAGTCCCCAGAGAGACTCGCGATAAAGGGGCTGATTGTCAGAATCCGCCTCCGCAGCGTCGCACCAGGGCTCTGTGACAACGGCCAAGGGCCATGCCGGGCCTCCCGAGTAAAGAACTGTGGAGATGAAAAAGAGAGAGACACCTTCCTCCCGGCCCGCTACCCCGCAAGTGTGCGCGGACGGCCCGGATCAGTAATTAGAAACACGGCGCAATGAATATTGAAAGAAGCTTCTGTAAACATTCTAGAGGACAATGGAATTAGAAATAATAAGCAGATGGGCTTTTATTCAAAGCAAATCATGCCAGATGGACTCGGTACCTCTTTCTTTTTTTGATAAAAGTACAAAGTTGGTAGATGAAGGGAAAGTGGCACGCTTGATGTCATATGTTTGAAGATTGTTAAAACATTTGAGTCTTCCAAGAAGTCTGATTTGCAGAATTGGCTCGGAATGCCTGGAATAGAAGCACACACCTGACAAAAAAAGCTGGATAAATGCTGCTAATTGGGCCATAGAAAGTGCTGGAACAATGGGCTGATGGGATAGCCTCAGGAGGGATCTTCTAAAAGACTATAGAGATCATCGTTCCGACCCCCGCATTTGAGCGTGAGGACACGCAGTCAGAAGGAGACGCTGGCTTCACGAGAGCGGGCTGGAGCACGGCTGCTTGGCGACGAGCTCTGTGGGGGGAGTGCAGGTCTCCTCCCGACCCGGCGTCTCCACCGTCAGGAGAGGAACTAGACGTGGCCGAGTCCAGTTTTGGCAGGATCCTAAGTGCAGAGATGAAATAGTCGGGCCCCGAGCAAACAGAGCCCACTATAGATCATGTCTCCTAAAGAGGGTGGGGCCCCGCCCAAGCGGAGATGGGGGTCGAGAAACAATCAGGAAGCTTTGCCACAGGCCGAGCTGCTGAGGTCCCCGTGCAGCATTTGAGCCACTTTTGACGACATTCATTCACTCTCGCTATGAAGCACACGTTGCCCATTTTGCAGGTGAGAAAATGGCAAAACGCAGGGAGGTTTGGTGAACTTGAGCTGGGACTAAAGCACAGGTCCTCTGACTGCCGTCAGTCTCTGCCTCACCCAAATTACGTTCTGGTAACTTTAGGTGTAGGCCCAGATGCCTCCCTGCCCTTTTATCTACCCAGCAATCTCCCCTCTCCCTGGCTGGGCCCTGACTCGGGTCCCCAGGTGCTGGCATTGCCGACTTTGAAGCCTGGCCCTCTCAGGAGTGCGCCCCCACCCTCTCCGGTTTCCTCCCTGTTCTTCCTCAAATAAACCAGGTTCCTTTCCTGTTTCTGATCAGCTCTTGGGATTAGCTTTTGTCACCCTAAAAAGCATAAACTTCGTATAAACTAATTTCCACTATTGCCTTTACAGGTGATCATTTCGCCTTCAGGAAATAATTCTACTCCCTAAGTCTGCTCCCTCATTTAAAAAACAGAAACCAGCCACGATGGCTAGTTTGTGACCCCGAGTGGAGGGGCGTGTGCGAACCCCGACTAGTCAATGCCTCGTGCGAAGTAGATGTTCAGTGTGTCTTTCTCAAGGAGAGCTAGGTCGGGCTCTTTCTCGAGGTCCCTCTCAAAAGCTCTTCCTTTCTTAAGCAGAGTTCTAATTGTCCCCAAACCCATAGCTGAGCACCCCTTATTCTACCCATTAAACGGAAGACCCTTTTGTCGTTAGGAGTTACCTTTCGGATCGCTGGCAGGTTGAACTTGGAGGTGGATTGTTAATAAATGATTTTGTTCCTTTCCCACGGAAGTTTTCCACTGCCACGGAGTGCAAGAGTTTTTGCAACAGGCATTTCTTTTCGGAAAGAGGAGTCATTGAGGTATAGGGAAAAAAATGGAAGCCCATCTGCATTTCCTTCTGCTGCTCAAATAGCTCCTTGGTCTTCATTTGTCCAGGTTTTCTGCTCTGGGTGACAACACTGTTATGGGGCAACACTGTTAAATAAAACACCTGAACTTATGTTTGCCTCTTTTTTTCTTTTTGTAATAACCTTAGATGCATTCTTAGGAAACACCCTGTGTACCATCTGTTGACTGTGACATTATCTTTCTTCTTTTACTTACCTTCCACAGAAGGGGCACGGCAGCTAAAGAAATGCCCCCTCTTTATTCATTATGATTTATTTCCCCTCCGCAGGAAGTATGGGCTCTGGGTAAGAGCAACGTCTGGGAATTACCAGACATGTCTTTCTGTCCCACTTCTGCCGCCTGGGAGCCTTTGGCAACTGTCTCAACCTCTCTGTGCTACAGCTGGTCCTGCGTCTGTTTAATTTAATTTACTATGACTTCCCCGAGGACAGGAAATATAGCTCGTCCGTCTTTATAATACTCGGCACAATAGGAACAAATTTAGTAAATATTTGAGAATCGTAACTCTAAATGTTGCTGAAACACACGGCCACACACAGACACCCCTCACTGAGAAATGTCACTGAATAGAGTGCAAAATGTGTGCCCTACCTTGCTTAATCTCATCATCAGAGAACTCTGAAGCGGCGGCTGTTATTATCCCTGTTTTGCAGATAAGAAAATGGAGGTGCAGAGAGATTAAGCGACTTACCCCTTTGCCCGTCGGTAGCAAAGTTAGGACTTGCACTCAGGCCTGTCTGCCTCTGTTCCTCTAGTAATCTGTCTTCGGGGTCCTCATTTAATACCAACATTTTATCACGGTAAAGGGCTTTTGACTTTTTAAATGAAGCAGACTAAAGACTTCTTTGCTCTAAGACGGAGTAAGAAGAAGCCATAGATCCCGAAAAGGAAGCTCCAGTGGCATTGATTGGTGAGGGGCCGAGTCTTATTCTCGAGACGTTTTCCTCCAGGACTGTCCCTCTAGCTCCCCAACCCCCAGCACTTGGTCTGGTTCCCTCGGCTGGTGGGCTCTTTCGGGGTTTGCCCCATTCCTGGGTTAAGGCCTGCATTTTTCCCCACCCGACTAGAGACTTCAGCCAAGCCAGCATGGTTCCTGAGTTCCCGTCGGTGCCGCGTCCTTTCGCTTTGCTTCCGGGAACTTACAGGCTAGTGGGGGAGACGAAGGAGTAAACGGTTTCTATAAGGAGGCGATTGCAGAGAGCTGCACAAGCACGTGGGGTCACAGAACTCAGCCCTGGGAGTTGGGGGGCGCAGATGTAGGAACAGACCTCTGTGCAGAGACGAAAGGATGAGGACATTGGCCTGGAGAAGGCTGGGGTAGGCAGAGGGAACACCTGAAACAAAACCCCAGAGGCTATGGAAAGTATTTTCGATTTAGAGACTGAGTTTTGCATTTTTTTCTTCTGATCTAGAGCTGGAATATTCTAGAAAAAAATTCACCTCTGTCCATACTCTAGTTTCATTCCGTAAGGCCACTGTACTTATCCTCTGGTTCTATATCAGACACTTGGTCTCTTTGTCCCCGGCCCTGCCGGTCGTGTCTGCTTGGGCCCGGGCCTTGCAGGCGCTGATTTCTGGAACGAGGTCATTTTAGTCCATTAGTAACTGGAGAGCTCTACGCCACATTTGCTTCCTATAGAATTCAGCCTCAAAAGCGGTACTCTTACATCCGGGAGCTGCCGGTGTATTTATCTGGCATTTATTTTTACTCAGTGACTACTGGGCACTTAGACAATTGGGTGGGCTGTGATACTCGGTTTATATGTATTTCTTTTCAAATAAAGAACATCTCAAATGTCTTTTAATCACTTAATTATCATGTTTACTCTTAACTTTCCCATGGCTCATAGTAAGCAAATCTATATATTTAATTTTTTTCTCTTAAATATTTCATTGTAATCCCCAGTTGAAAGTTTTTCTTTTTTCTTCGTTTTTTTTTTTTTTTTTTGGTGCCTCTTTGATAGGTTTGATTAACGTTGTTAGAAAAAGAAAAGATTAGTTTTTCTTACTCCATCATTAGCATTGCTGCAGAGGGAGGCAGAAGCTGGAGGCCACGGAAGAAGGCCTGGGAAGAAGGCTCCGTTCTCCTGCGTGACCTCCGCCCCACGCAGAGACGCGGGGGTGGGGCGGCTTTCCTTGGGTTGCATCTTCAGGTGTGTCCTACTATCTTTGCAGCTAAAGATGGAAATCCTTCTATTTTCTCCATATACTAGGAGAGGTCTCTCCAGACATCCTGCCTACTGTCCCTAAAGCAAAAATATTCCTTACAATGTGAAATGTTGCATGCACAACTTTTTCTGGTTTTCCTTGTCTTGCACAGTAACTCTGAAACCAACTCCTGCAGTGAAGTGAAATTCCCAAGGGATATTTTTTAGCCCGAATAACAATAACTCCCCTAAGAACTGAACAGTTTCTTTTTGCAGAGTTTTTTTTATTGTTACTTGGGACTGATGGACTGTCAGTCGTTTCTGCCAGAGACAGAGGTGCAAATCAGGGCCTTCGGCACGACGGCACAGGGATCTTGCACTTCCACATTTTGTCTGCGCTCATGAGGACAATGCTTTTGCTGATTCTTGCTTTGCAGGCCCTTCTGGAGATGTGGCCAGTCTGTAAGAAACTCTGGCAGTCGAGAAAACGGAGTTCTGATGGAGCCCATTCTGGTACATTTTCCACCAAATTACATTAGCATATAAAACTGAGGTTATTGATTCTTTCTTTCCTTGTTGTGGTTTCTGGGCACAAGTCCAGTTTATGGAAGCAAAAAGAATATACACACACTTGAGTTGAGAGTAGTTCATTTGATTTTTTCTTGATTTTAGAGACCAGTGACTTGATCCAGAAAGGTGGTGTGATTTTGCACTCTGATCCACTAACACCTCCCTTAGGCTGCACTCGAGCCTCCGTGGTACAGTTCCTCCACTTCCAGTCTAAACCGGATGGGGAGGAAAGGTCAGAGGACCATCTGTCAGGGACAACAGGGTACCTGCTACTTGTTAAGCATCTACTGGGTGTCAGGCAGTTGATGGCATTGTACTTGAAATATTTGCTTTGGTAGATAATATCCTCATTTTGCAAATGAGGAAATTGAGGCTTAGTGAGGTTAAGTGACTTTTGTTCCAGGTCACCTAGAAGCAAGTGCAAGATTAGCAGCTATCTGCTCTGGAAAACAGTTTGGAAGTTCCTCAAAAGGTTAAACATAGAGTTACCATAGGACCCAGCAATTCAATTCCTATGCATATACCAAGAGAATTAAAAACATAGGTCTATTGAAACTTGGACTTGGGGGGGGCAAGGGCAACATACGTAACCTAAACATCTGTACCCCCATAATATGTTGAAATAAAAAAAACACATAGGTCTACACAAAAGCTTGTACACAAATGTTTATAGCCCCATTATTCATACTAGCCAAAAGGTAGAAGCAACTCAAATATCCATCAACTAATGAATAGTAAATAAAATGAGGTCTATCCGTATAATGGAATATAATTTGGCAGTAAAAAGAAATGAAGTATTGGTACATGGAACTTTGAAACCATTATGCTAAGTAAAAGGAGTCAGTCACAAAGACCATGTATTGTAAGATTCCACTTACATGAACTGTTCGGAACACACAAAAGATGGATGAGTAGTTGCCAGGCACTAGGCGGGAGAGAGCTTGGGGCAATTGGACAGTAACAGCTAATAGATGTAGTTTTGTTCTTGGGTGATGAAAAAAATCTCCTGGAATTGATTCTAAGTTTGGTTCTAAACTGGTTTCTAAATTCTAAATTGGTTCTAAAATTGATTGTACAACTCTGAGTATACTAAAAAACATTAGTCGTATATCTTAAATAGGTAAATGGTATGGTATATGAATTACATCTAAATAAAGTTATTATGAAAGTTAGTGGCTGCTCCCCACTGCCCTTGTAGAGGGAGGCGATGGGCTCGGATCGGAGAGTAGCCTGAGAGGCTCCTCGTGGGGGAAACCCAAGTACCACATAGCAGCGGCATCCAGCTTTAATCAGGCATTTGCTAAATGCCTGGCGCTCTGCCAAACACTTTAGCGCATCATCTAATGCAATCATTGTTGCTCTTACTCTCATTTTCTAAAAGAGGAAACTGAGGCTTAGCGAGGTTTAAGAATTTTCTCAAGGTCGCGTAGTAAGCCCTCCATTTGCTTTCTACTGAATACAAACCTTGGAAATGGCTGTTTTTATTTGTCTAAGTCTCAGCATTGTATAGCAGTGGCTAAGAGAGTAGGATCTGTGGCTGGACAGCCTGGATTTGCATCAGGATTCTGCCTCATTGGTCTCCTGTAGACATGAGCGAGTTACTCAAACTCTGCACTCCAGTTTCCTCATCTGTACGATGGGATAATAAAGGTATCAAACTCACAGCGTTGAGTGAAGGTCAGGGATTATATGTGGAAAGCACCTAGAACAGTGCCTGGCACACAGTGTGTGCTCAACACACGTAAAGTGTTCTTCTACGCAGTCTCTGTTGGAGGAGGGGAAGACGGTGATGAATGAGTCACAGACTGTGGATCGGCTGCAGCCGAGTGGGGAGGACAGATGTGGACATAATTGAAACGGAACGACGGCGAGAGCAGGCAGGAGGCCGAGCAGCACAGCCGCAGCGTGACTCACGACGAATCAGGGCCGCTCTCGTGGTCCGAGGTCTTTGGTCTTTTAGGCTCTGGTTATGAGGCGTTTACGGCGGCAGGATTTTCTCCTGTTCTTTCAAGTTTCAGGCACACACCAGAATGATGAAATCTGGTTGGGGAGTTTCGCGATTGTGTTTTTCCTGGCAGCTGGGAAAAAATCAAACACTTGAAAGGGCGGAGCAGAGAGAGTAGAAAAGGTCTTTTACTTGGGCTTCTTGAATATGTAACACTAGTTAGGTCCTGAGGCTAATGTAACAGAAACTTGACCAGGAGATGCGAAGCCACGGAAGGAGGGTGCACGGTGCACGGGTGTGCTCGTTCCAGGACGGTGTTTTCTCCTAGTCCCGTCACACTGAGCCTCGGGAACGTGTTGAGGATTAGCCACTGCTGCGCGTGCGCTGTGAGATTTGTAAGTAAGTGTGTCTAGGTACATGCACCGTATATACAGGCTGAGAGGGAGAGAGGGAGAGAGCGAGAGGGAGAGAGATGTTGAATTTGAAACAGAAAACCGAGCTTCCAAATCGGAAGAGGCGGAAGGGAGCAGAAAATAAATGGAGGAACTGTTCGATGCACGTGCCTGTGTCTTCTTCGTTCCCAGCACAGTGTCTGGTCGTGCATAATAGGCATTCAACAAATACTCGTTCAAGCTGAATAAATAGGTGGTGTTTATTCTAATCGGCATGTTGAGGGTGACCTCTAATGACCTTCAGATTCTGGATTTAAGTGCACCCTCTGGGAATCTAATCAGGAAAACAGGTAATGAGGGAGACCACTTTTGCCAGGTATTAACACAGAGCAGTCACCTGTCCTTGCAGAGAATGACGCGGAGGACTTGGAGTGTGCCCTGATGGTCTACCCTGCCTGCACATCAGCACCTCCTGGAGAGCTTGTGGAACTGGGAGCTGCCAGGCTGGACCTCAACCCAGACCAATCAAATCAGAATCTGTGGGGGCGGGGCCTGGGGGTTGGTATTTTTCTTCCTGACACTTCTCAGGGGATTGTTTCTTTTTTTTTTAAATTTCAAAATATTAAGGGAGTACAAATGTTTAAGGTTACTTGGAATGCTTTTGTAATGCTCAAGTCCCCGCTATAGGTGTGCCCTTCACCCAAATAGTCTTCATCATACCCACTAGGTAGGTTTTTGTCCTTCCCCTTTCCCCCCTCCCCTCTGGTTGATTTTTACAGAGTTTTACTTCCCTCTGTGCACATGAATGCTCATTGGTTAGTTCCAATTTAATAGCGAGTACATGTGGTGTTTGTTTTTCCATTCTGTAGACACTTCTCTTAGGAGAATAGTCTCTGGGTCCATCCAGATTGTTGCAAAAGGTATTAATTCATCTTTTTGTTATGGCTGAGTAATACTCCGTGGTATACATGTATGACACTTTTTTAATCCACTCATGAATTGATGGACACTTGGGATGATTCCACATTGTTGCAATTGTGAATGTTGCTGCAATAAACATTCAAGTGCATGTGTCTTTTTGATGAAAAGTCTTCTTTTCCTTTGGGTAGATACCTAATAGTGGGATTGCTGGATTGAATGGTAGGTCTACTTTTAGTTCTTTGAGGAATCTCCATACTATTTTCCATAAAAGTTATACTAATTTACAATCCCAACAAAGTGTACAAACATTCCTTTCTCTCTGCATTCAATCCAGCATCTATCATTTGTGGACTTTTTAATAAAAGGCATTCTAACTGGAGTAAGGTGATATCTTGTGGTTTTAGTTTGCATTTCCCTGATGAATAATCACTTCGAACATTTTTTCATATGTTTATTAGCCATTTGTCTTTCTTCTTTTGAGAAGCTTCTATTTTAATAGGGGTGTTTGTTTTTTTCTTGCTGATTTGCTTGAGTTCTTTGTAAATTCTGGATATTAGACTTTTATTGGATGTGTAGCTTGTGAATATTTTCCCCCATTCTGTAGGTTGTTTATTTGGTCTGTTGATTGTTTCCTTAGCTGTGCAGAAAGTTTTTAGTTTAATCAAATCCTGTTTATTAATTTTTGTTGTTGCCATGATTGCCACTGGGGTCTAAGTTGTAAATTCTTTGCCTTGGTCAATATCTGGAAGAGTTTTTCCTGTATTTTCCTCTAGAATTCTTATGATTTCATGCCTTCGATTTAAGTCTTTTATCTATCTTGAATTAATTTTTGTGAGTGGTAAGAGATTTGGATCCTGTTTCAATCTCCTGCATGCGGCTATCCAACTTTCCTAGCACCATTTATTGAATAGGGATTCTTTTCCCCAGTGTACATTGTTGTCTGCTTTGTTGAAGATCAGCTGGTTGTAGGCAGATGGTTTTATATCTGGGTTCTCTGTTCTGTTCCATTGGTCTGTGGCTCTATTTTTGTACCAATCCGCGCTGTTTTGGTTACTATAGCCCTGTAGTATAGTTTGAAATCTGGTAATGTGATGCTTCAGATTTGTTCTTTTTGCTTAAGATTGCTTTGGCTATTCCTGCTCTTTTCTGGTTCCAAATGAAGCATACAGTTATTTTTTCTAGATCTTTGAAGTATGACGTTGGTAATTTGATGGGGATTGCATTGAATTTGTACATCACTTTGGGTAGTATGGACATTTTAACAATGCTCATTCTGTTTATCCATGAATATGATATGCTTTTCCATTTGTCTGTATCCTATGCAATTTCTTTCCTCAGAGTTTCATAGTTCTCCCTGTAGAGATCTTTCACCTCCTTGGTTAAGTATATTCCTAGGTATTTTATTTTCTCTGTAGCTATTGTGAATGGTATTGAGTCTTTGATTTGATTCCCGGCTTGACTGTTATTGGTATATAGAAATGCTACTGGGATCTAGGGGCAAGAACCACTGGGCTAAGGCATTTGTAGATGGGAAGCCTGGTGGCATCTGCCAGAAGATTCCATATATATTTGGCCACAGGTAAACCACAGGTCTGGCATGAGTGAGTGTGGAAATGTGTCAGTCATCCTTTTTGATTTCCAAGGTCATTTTCCAAGAGACCTCTGCGAGCCTGGACTGAAGACATCCCAGCACAGGGTCAGGGGTGGGGGCTGGAAGGCTGGCTGCTGAAGAAGGAGGTATGTCTTAATAATTGGAATAGACACTGTACTTTCAACTACTTAATTGCTATAATTTTGGAATTTCCCATAGCCTGAGACTAGGTACCCTGGGGGGAGGGGGCTGTGTGTGCGAGGGAGGGCAAGGGCACGGAGGGACCCTGGTGTCCCCAGGCTTTATCTCCTAGCAGACGCTGGGCTGGGTCAGCAGGACCCGGCTGCCTGTTGCAAAGGCTGCGGTGCTCTCTGGAGACCCAGATCGCCGCCGCAGTGCTGGCTACACCGCACTGCGAGTCTCGCTGCCTCTCTACAGCAAGACCATCGAGATAATCAAAAAGTCTCTGGAGAGTCTGTGGAGTGTGACTGTGACAGGAGCATATTTTATTTTGTCCTGATCCAAACTGCTGAGGGAGGATTCTCTTATATTTTCAGCAGGAAGAGGGTATCAGTCAGCCAAATGGCTCTGAGCACTCTTCGAGTTAGCTAACAGCATTCCAGAAAAATAGACCTGGAGTTTCTATAAGCAGCCTGTCTCCTTTGAGATCTAAGCTCTCCCTCAGCGAAGGCTGCTGCTGGGTCCCGTACTGAGTTTGGGGAGATCAGGGAAAATCCAGGCTCGGGAAGGCACATTTTCATCGTACTTGAATCAGGAGAATCAGCTTATCAGCATAAACCCTTCTCTAAAATGCATTTGCGCTAACATTTGGCTGTGCTCCCTGCCACCTGCCTCTTTTTCTAGAATCTTTCTGCAACTACCTCCCCCACCCCCCGCCTTCCCTCTCTCCCTGTCTCCTCCCCACAATTCCATCTCAACCACGGGCACTTGATGGAATGTCACGCGCAGACGCGTTTATTATTGACCAGCTTCTTTATCTCGGACGGTGTGTCACCAGCAGTCACGACTACAGCTCTTGAAGGTAGTTCCACAGATTTAAGATGAAGAAACAGTATCCGTACAGTTCTGGAGCCAAGGAAGTCTGACAGCCAGCCAGAGGAAAAACACGAAACTGTCGGAGAGTGGGATTGTACTCGCGGGAGCTGGCTCGGACTTTAGATATGAAACATTTGATTTATAGTTTCTATTTCGCTCTGGTAGAAAACTCTGCTTACCCTTATTGGAAGGTCGAATGTGTCGGGTTCTTTAGCTAAGGTAGCTGTTAAAATTTATTTCACATTCAAGAAAGGGGCTCTTGTTACTCACCATGTTCCCATTTTAATTATGATTTTCCTGGCATCATTTTTAACAAGAATAACCTAAGGCCTGCAAGGAGTGATTTCCCCTAATCAGTTCTTAAAGCTGCCCTCCCCCTCCGACTAGCTGCGAGAGCTGCGGCTATGGATGAAGGGAAATGGAGAACGGAGCAATTACCTGGTGAATCTCAACAGTGTAGAGTCAGCAGTCAATTAGAATAGTTCAATTACAAAATTCCTTTTTTCTCCCTCTTCTTTTTCTCTGTAGAATTATCGCCTTAACTCTTCCCACTCCGCGTCGCCTGTGTTGAGGCCTCCTTTACCATCCTTCTGCCTCTGCCGGCCCACGACGCTCTCCGCCGGGTGGTCCTGTCCTCCTCCGGCCGAGCCCCCATCGCCACTCCTTGCGGGGTGGGGGGCCTCAGATTCCTTCTCCCCCCGTTGGGTGGGCTCGGGATTGAGCACCCGTCACGTGGTTCCGAGCCCCGACTCCCCCCATCATTTCCCGGGCGTCAGTCCGCCTTCAGAGAGCACACGCCTGCGGTCCTGCGCCCAGCTGCCCCGTGGCTCCGAGTCGAGGGCCCGGGCTGCGGCTATTCTGAGACTCTCTTCACACCCTGTTGGTTTCCCAGATGTGCTCAGCTGTGGGGACGCCACACATTCTTGCCGGCTTCCCTCAGCAGGGACTGACGCCCACCCCCGTCCGGTGGCACGAGGGGGCCTCACAGGGATGGGCACCTAGGCCGACGGCCTTCTGAGCACTGCTGTGCCCCTGTGGGCTGGGCTCTAGGACTGCTCTTCACCACGGTGGCAAGCGCTTGTCTGGGTCTTGCTTAGAGGGAGCTGGTCCCATGTTTGGATGAGCCATGTCTTCCCTTAGCAGAGGCCTCCAACACCTCCGGCATGTCTTGCTGGGGAGATGAGCTACCATACCAGGTAGTCATTTATTCAGTCACTTAACACGTGTTTACTAAGCACTTACTATGTGCCTGGCCTTCTGCTAGATGCTGGGAAAAAAATAAACACCTATATCCTTAAGGAATGTGTACTAGTTTGCTAGCACTGCCATAACAAACTGGGTGGCTTAAACAACAGAAGTTTATTTCCTCACAGTGCTGGAGGCTGGAAGTCCCAAATCGAGGTGGGCAGGGTTGCTTCCTTCTGAGGGCTGCAAGGAGGGGTCTGCTCCAGGCCCCTCTTTCTCCCAGGCTTGCGGACGCCCATCTCCCCCCGTCCCTTCAAATCGTCTCTCCTCTGTGTGTGTCTCTGTCCTTCGGATTCCCCCTTTGTATAAGGCCACCAGTCACGGCGGATGAGGAGCCCACCCTGCTTACGTGTGACCTCATCCTAACTCAGCTAATGACATCTGCGATGACCCTGTTCACAAATACGGCCACATTCTGACGTACTGGGGATTAGGAGTTCAACACATCGTTTTTGGGGAACACGATCCAACCCATAACGGTGCGCATCCGTTTGTGGGGAGTCATGGCAACGCGAGATGCGTGTGTACAGCGCAGCCCCAGTGGGCGGAGCGGTTCACTTTTCTTCGCTTTTCAGAACAGACGCATCTCAGGAAAGCTAATATGTATCGAGCTGCAACTACGTTTGTGTTTATTAAGCACTGACTGTGTGCGGAACACTATTCAGTGATTTGCGTGCATCAGCACAATCCTAGGGAGAAACTGAGGCACAGAGAGGGTAAGTGAACAGCCCAACTCACGTGGTAGGGGCAGAGAAGCCGGGCAGGTGTATTTTGCAGGAGCCGAATTACTTACACCTTCTCCCCTCCCCCACCTCCCTGCACCCGCAGGCTCTGCCCCGGAGGATGTCTCCGCAGTTTAGGACCCTGCCCCACGGGGCCCAGCTCGCCTGGGCGGCCGCGTGGGGAGCTGTCTGAGTCGGACAATGCAGAATCCGGGTTGCTCCAACTTCGTAGTCCCCACGGTCAGACCCTCTGCCCCGCGTGCCCTTAAAATAGGCACCTCCCACCTACCTCAGGTGCTATGTAGGCTTCCCCGTACCTTCCAAATACAGTCTTCTTACTCGTTTGCTGACTTACGCACGTCTGTCCTTCCCACTGCGGCGAAGCCCCACGACGGCAGGGACTGGTGTGGTCTTCTTTAGTGCTGCATTGCCAGTGCCCAGCACCCTGGCAGGCCCACAGAACATTCCAGAAAGACCTTCTGGGAAATGGATTGCACTATAAGCTAGAGCAGATTTCTTTGGGGGTCTTCTCAGAAAATAGATTTTATTTTTTTTTTACCCCCCGCCCAGGTGCAAAATAGCTCTAGGGACTTGTACATTAAATAACTGAGTAAAAACGAGGCACTTAAAGCGTGGTGGCTGGTCCCCAGAACAGGTGTGGAGGTCACCAGAGACATTGCTCTCTGCACCAAAGTCATATCACAGTATTTATTGGTAATTATCGCCCTAAGGGGAGCAGAGATCCCTTAACCCTTAGGTAGCAGCACCGCTGAACGAGTTCGTGTGCGGGGTGGACACTTCATGGACGCTCTGAACCACTTAGCTGGTGCAGCCTGACCCACAGGCGGCTTGTAATTTACGCTGAGACTGGGTGTCCCAGTTGTACAAAGGGCTGGCCGATGTCTTCGCTGTCTGCCTCACAGCCTGCTGCAGGGTTCAGTTAAGATAACGCACAGAGTTGCTTTGGACCAGCACACACACACACGTGAAGGGTTTCTAACCTTAGTTTCATCTGCAAAGCAACGCGACCTATTGTGCCAATGCAGCACGTTCACAAGTTCCAGGGGTAGGAACGTGAGCGTCTTTGGCGGCGGGGGGCAGGGGGAGCATGGCCATATGTCGATACCCTATGGTTTCACGTGTATTAACAATATCTCCTCGACAAGATCTAATATTCAAAGTACTCAGCTCAGTGCCTGGCACAGAGTAAGCTCTTGGCCAATATTAGTTTCTGTTTTTGTTGGTGATAAGCAGATGACACTAAGTCTCTTGCTTTCGGCACATTGATATGCATGCATTTTCCTCTTCCTGAGTGACTGTTTCGGTATTTGCAGGTGGTCCTGGCAAATCGGCCTGGCTAAGGGATACGTCTTCCTTTACTATCCATCTTCAGTTCTCTCCAGAGAGCCCTTTTGATCCCAGCCCTTGCCCACCAGGCTGGACGCAGCGTCAGCTCTCTGTGCAACGGCATTACAGAATTCCCATTGTTCGGTTGACCATTCCCTTATAACTCTCCCACTAGACTCCGAGCCTTTTGAGTATAGAAACTGACGCTTTTCTGGTGTCAGTAGAGTATCTGGTACATAGTAGATGCTCAATAAATGCTTATCGAATAAATCAGTGATGAGAAAATTTATTATATATCTAAAAGTAATTGGTCAAATAATTACTGGTTGGAATGTACCCCTTAAGTAATGCCGATATTGAAACAGTCACTCAGGAAGAAGAAAACATACGCATATGAATGCCATGCTTTCTAAGAGAATGGTCTTTACATAGAGGCTTCTTGAAAAATAAATATAGGTTGTGTCTGTGAATTGTCCAGGCCCAGATCTTGTGGAGGATGGCACTTCTGAAATAGCTGCAGACTTCTGGTAACTATTGTACTTGGGATTCACTGAATGATTTTGACACTTTTTTTTCTTTGAATGCATCAGGGAACAAACAAACACAGTGTTGAAATAAAGCCACATCGGCTTGGCTTACTTCTCCTTTGCTTACTTCCTGGGACTTATTATATCTAGCAGAAAAATTGGAGCCTAGTGTTATTTCTCTTGGAAATTCACAAGTAGCTTTTTCTTCTGTTTTTTTTTTTTTTTCTCACATGTCGGATGCTCATTCCCATCCATTTTGCGAAGTGTCCTAACAATACTACAAATAGCGGTCAGTAATAGCCACATAAGAGCAATGTTCATAGGGCGGTATATTTACCGTTGCTGAGTGTATTCTCTGTATTTTAAAATTCTCTCTGTTTTGGTTTGTCAACCTGCCCACAGGACTCGAGATCGGCGAGGAGGCCGGGCTCGTCTTTCCTGGGCCAGGATCCCTTAGCAGCTGTTTTGAGCTTGGCTGGTCTTTTTGCAATAATTGCTCCCACTCGGGGACTTTGGTCTTTTGATATTTATTTTTAGATTCCATATAGTCTCCATTATTTTAAAGGAACAGTTTTATTACCTGAAACAAACAACCACAAATGAAAAATTGGAGCCAAATCACAGGCCTCAGGACCCAGATGAGGAATAAAGAAAAATTGTTTATAGCCATAAATGCTTTCTTTGCAGTTTTCCTTCTGTCTGTTGGGCCGGGGCACATTTTCTGCTTTCACGGAACAGCGATTAGACATCAGATTTTGTCCTGATGTTATCACGGTGCTGCCCTCTGTTGGAAGTCTGGGAATCCTAATTTCCTCTGGAATCAGTGCTCCATCTGGACTCAGAGCCCAGCTCAGGTACGAGGCCCACGTCCCATTGAAGGTTCCAGTAGCTCTCAGTGGCTGCCTCTGGTTGACCTCCTTGCACAGCGACTTTCAATTCAGCAGATATTTACTGAACATCCACGGCATCGTGCCAGGCATCGTGCCAGGGACCTGATAGACCCAGAAATACCTAAAACGTAGTTCCTGATTTCAAGAACCTTATGACCTGGTAGAGGAGACGGACTTACATACAAAAGAGTGGAAAGGGGAACACGGCGGAGGAGAGCCAGGACGTGCACTGGACCAGCGACCTGCCCTGTGCCCGGCACGTGGTAGGCACTTCATATGTGGGCTGTGCGCAATTTGGGCGAGGGGATGTACTTAGAACCGGCGGAGTGGGAGGCCGGAGGGGATGTCGAGGAGGGGGCGCAGCCAGAGCCTCTCTGGCATCTTCCTCTCCTGCTCATACCCTGCGCAACGCTAGAACCACGATGGATGACGTCAGCTGCCGCACGGCGGGGAGCAGCCTGGCCGTGAGCGACACCCTGACCGCGTCCAGCAAGGCCTCTTTCGTTAACAGGCACGACAGACTGAGCGCCACGCACGGCAGGTCTGTGTGAGCTGCGTGTGCACGTGCGGCAGCCCGGCTTGCTTGGAGAGTGGGCGCTAGAGCCCCACTCGCACCGGCCACCTCCGCCCCTCGCCTGGCCCGGGGTCTGGCTCCACTGTCGTCTCTCGGGGGGGACTCACCCTTCCACTGCGTCTCTGAACAAAGGAAAGCTCTGCCTACCACGAGGCAAGCTCCACCACGGGTCTGCAAGGCCGTCCTTGACCTGGGGCCCTGGCTCCCCTCCCTGTCTCCTCTCCCAGAACTCCCCACCTGCCTCCAGCGGATCCAAGCTGGTGGTGGTTCCTTCTCACACCTCCGTGCCTGAGCACTGCCTTTCCCTCTGATCGGATGGTCCCTGGAAGCCTAGTTTCAACCTCAGGTCACTACTTATCCTCTAAGACTCAGCTTAAAGGCCTTGTCCTTTGGAGAGCATCCCTTGCCTTTTTCGACTGTGGAACTTTCCTCTGAGTCTCTGCGACGCCTGGTCATGTCTGTCCTACTACTTAACGCAGTTCTCTATTTGGTTCTGTATCTGTCTCCCCGGAGGTCAAATACTGTGTCCTATTAGTCATTTTACCCCTGGGGGCCTAACATACTAGCTGGAACCTAGCTAACATTTAGTGAATGATTTTCTCATAAATGAAGTAGATTTGGTAAAATATTCTACTTTGATGAAGATCTAAGGAAATATTTTCATCTTTTATTCATAAATGTCTACAAGGTAAGGTAGGCCCATTTTCCATGATCTGCATTCGTGGGCCTCGAGAACTGGCAAAGAAGAACCTGTTCAGAGAGTGAGGGAGGAGAGGCCACGCGGGCAGGGGCAGGGAGAGCAGAAAGGGCGGGAGCACACGCTCATACCCGGGTCTGGGGAATGCTCCATGAAAAAGGGATCTGTGCTAGAATGATTGTGAGAAATGCTGTTTACTGTTTTCATTGTTCATTCATCTCTTTATTTAACATATGTATTTTAAACGTCTACTATGTGCCGGGCATTGTTCTAGGTGCTGGAAATACAGCAGTGATCCCTGCCCTCCCGGAGTTTACATTCCAGTGTGAGACACAGGCGGTAAACAGAGGACGAATTTGAAATGTGTGGAAATTTAGAGATGAGTATTAAGTGCTATGGAGAAAAAAATAAAATCATTGGAAGCGTTGGGAAGCGGAGTGTGGGAATTTTGGATGGGAGGTTAAGGAAGTTCTCATCAAAAGTTTACATGTGGGTCAGGACCTGAAAGGAGAGCAGGAGTGGTCCCTCTCCGGCTAAAGAGCAATCCAGAAAGCGGGAGCAGTGAATGCCCGGCGTTTAGAGGCGCAGCATGGAGGCCGGTGTGTTTGCGGCCGGGGAGGGAGGTGGGGAAGGTGGGAGATGCAGGTGGGGAAGTCATAGACACGGAGTCATGTGGGGTTTGGGGCAGGACTCTGGGTCCCATTCTGAGGAACAGCGGAAGCCACCGGAGCGTTCTGAGGAGGAGGGTGATGTTGCCTGTTAAAGCAGATGAAGCGCTCAACCTAGGTGCTGGGTTGAGGGCAGACTCCATCGCGGAAGGGCAGGGCCAGGGACGCCCTTAAGAAGACTCTTTAAACAGGCCCGGGGGTGCTGACAATGGCTTGGACCCGGCTGGCGGAGCGGGGTTGTGAGAAATGATCAAATTCTGGATATATTTTGCATGTAGAGCTGACAGGATTTGCTGATGGGGGCACAGGAGGTGTGGGGGAAATAGAGGAATCGAGAATGGCATTAAGATTTTTGGCCTGAGTAACTTGAAGAAGGAGGTTGCCGTTAACTGAGGTGGGCGAGGCTGTGTAGGGCGGAGCTGAGGGCACATGAAGCCAAGTTGCAGGTGTCTTGGCTTGCAGGAAGCCAAGTTGCAGACGTCTTGCTGGAGACGGTGAACAGGCAGCTGGCAGTCAGAGGGCAGGCTGGCCTGCAGGTACAAATCGAGAAGTTATCGGCAGAGAGACAGTATTTAAAGCCAGGAGAGTGTGTGAGGTCGCCCAGAGCATGAATGTAGGCAAGAAAGGGAAAACCAAGGGCTGAGCCCTGAGATTCATTTAGAGTCCCAGCACTGGAATCCTTGATGCTGGTAATCCCTGAAGAAAAGAAACAGGTTTAACTTGGCTTTTCCCAGTTTACTGGACTGTGGAACACACTGTCCCCCATGTGACTTTGGAGTTGGTGTTCCGGCAAACGCTGTGCAGGGGGCCACTCTAGGTTTGGGGGTTGTCCAGGGCCGTAAGGGGAAGAGCTTTCTGTTCTCTGCTAAGGAGTTTGGGCTTCATCTTCCAGGTGTTGGGAGGTAACTGAGGGGTTTCAAGAGAAGTAACGGGATTGCATATTTTGGTGGCAGTATGGACGGAGGATTGGAGCGGGGGTTCTGCAGGAGTAAGACAAGGCAATCGTGGTTGCAAGAGCCTAGGTGACAGCTGATGAAGCCCTGAGTGTAGCGTCAGGGAATGGAGAGGAAGAACCAGATTAACAGGGGACTTTAGAAGGTTTAGGATCTACGAGATTCGATGACTGATTAGACGTAATAGAGGATGAAGCATACTCAGTGATGACCGTGAGGGTTCTGGCGTGGGTCAGATTTTCTATAATTACTTGCCTCCCTTAGAAAGATGTCTAGCAATGCAAGCTACACACCGACATTTCCCACAATTAATTTACTTTTATTTTAAACTCTGTTCAAGTTATAGTTTAACAATGAAAAATGTGAATTAAGTGCCCAGACAATGTCGCCTTCCATTTTTGTTATTAATGAAGTCATATTAGTTTTTTACTAATACAAAAATATTTTAAAATGGTACTTGCTAGGGTAAGCGTGATGAACTGTTGGAATGTGCAGGAGATTATGTCGGAATTTTCTTTAACATTAGTAGTCACATTGTGGGATTTGTGTGTTCTAATCATTTAGATGCAGAGCCAGAATGAAAAAGAAACAGATTATACTGACTAGAAACATGTTCCTATTGGGTGGTTTAAGGACCTTGGATATTTGCTTAGGCCTTGTTCTCCGATATTGGGAAAAAGTGGGAGGAATTTCCAACTTTGCTTATTTTGATTTTTCTATGTTTAGAATGCTGGATTTCCCTGGATACTCCACAGACCCTGTAAAGAGAATATATTTAGTGTGGCTATGGTATGCAGGTAGCCTTTTACCTTTTAAGATAGCTTCTTACCTGTATTGGTGGCATCTCCTGAATAGCTTAGGTTCCAAATGTTGAAATGAGAAGCAGAATCAAATCGTTTAGGGTCACGTGAATGATGCATAATATCACATCTTTACTGCCAATGAAGCACAGAGAAAAGACCTCCGGTTTGACATCTAAAGAATCTTAAGAAAAAAAAATCGACATTTTAAAAAATAGTCAATATTGATTCTATTCGCAATTTTTTCTTTTCTTTCTTCTGGGCACATGGTAGGATTGGACTTGCTTGTTTGGGTTATGCAGGGCAGGTCCTCTGACTGACTTTGGCTGATGAAATGTAAGTGGAGATGGCATGTGTCACCTGGAGCCAGTATCTGAGGTGTCACACTCCCTCCCCCTGCCGTGGTGACGGTGACGGAGGCTCCGTTAGTTTTTGTTCCTGAGTGAGGAGATGTGAGCGTGAGCACCGCGCTGACTTGTGGTACGAACGAGAAATCGACCTTTATTGTTTTAAGCTACTGAGCTTTGGCGTTTGTTACGAAGCTCACCCTGACTAATACACTTTTCATCCTCTATTTACATGTTTTAAAATACTGCTTGTATTTTCTGATTACCGTATGTTCACTGTGGAGAATTTTGAAAAGGATAAAAAAAAAAAACAACTGAAATCACCTACATAGAAATAATCTGCTACTATTTTGATGAATCATATTTCTCTCTCTTAATTTAAAAAATTGGGATCACATTATATATTACTTTTTTCACTTTGTATTGTAGTCTTAAAATGTATAAATTTTCTGTATAATATTAATTGGTGAGGGAATGTTGTAATCTAGTTTTATGCTTATATATTTATACTATATCATTTATAACAAAGTTATATTTTATTTTTGTATTTTTTCTGTAAATAACATCCCAATGAAACTTTGCTCCCAAACCTTTGCTCAAATTGCTGCTTATGTCTTTTGGGTAGATCCTAGACAGGGAGTTGCGGGGCCAAGGAGTATGCGTATTTTTAAGACGTTTGCTACCTATTGCCAGGAGAAGGGTTGGACCAACCAACACTCCAGCCGTGAGAGATGGGCCATCTCACTGCCCGGCTGAGCATTAGAACTCCTTTTCTTGTGTTAATTTGATAGGTGAAAATGCTATCTTGTTTTATGTTTGCATTTCTTTGATTACAAATGATGTTGAACATTCATTTCATATGTTTATGAGTCATTTGAATTTTTTTCTTGTGGGAATTATCTAAATGGATTCTCAAACCCCCCAAACACCAAACTAATAAACAGAAAGCGAGGCAGGAAGCCGCGGTAGGTCTTGTTGCCGCGGAGGCTCAGCGTGCGTGTTTGAAGTGGGTGCATTTGCTCTCATCTTCCCTGTTTTGATTCTTTCTCCCCAGTCATTTCTCTCCATGGCCTGTGTCTCCCTCAAGCCTTGGTCTCCCTCCAAGCATTCTGTTGCACCAGACTGCAGTCGTGGCTAAACCTAACGTTTAGAGAGAGAGGCAAATGTGATCGAAGTTAGTTTTGAGCGAACAACAGTATTGTGGAAAGATCCATGCAGTGTCTCCCTCCCTGCCAGCTGACGCATTCCTGTGGCAGAGAGGCGGCACATCCGCTCCTCCAGGTCACGATGGGCAGCACAGCCTGCTCCTCTGGCTTTGGGCTTGAATCTCCTGTCCCTGGTGATAAAGCTTTAATGACTCTTCCCAGAAGCATTCTTATTTATTTCATAGATATTGCATTACCCCCGACCGTCTGTTTGGTGCATTTAAGAGAGGAGAAGAAAGAATCTAAATTTCCCCAAAGTAGGTGTTCCTTTTTAGCTGGCATAAGATAAAAGACAGATTGAAATGGAGCCAGAGGGACCTGCCCTGCACCCTCCATCTTCCTCGGAGTTGGAGGCTCGCACTGGTATGTCAGGCAGCAGCTGGCAGGCTCTTTTATCATCATTAATTGTCCGCTGAGTTGTCACAAGGAGAGACCAGAATTCGGGTTTAATTACATCTGTATCGTCTCTGATAAACTTCGGGAGATTCTGGTGGTGCAGAACAGGAGCGGGCCGGGCCTGTGCGAGGGGCGCTCCGGGAAGGAGAAACCGTGTGTGTCCTTGAGGGGAAAAGGTGAACGAACTGAGTTCTGAGGGAGGAAGGGCTTCTCCGGGCCGGGCAGCTCTGCTGAGACACGGCGGCGGGAGGACGCGGGAGGGGGGATGCGGGAGGCACCGGAGCGGCCGAGGGTGATGTGGTTTATGTGGGGCAGGCGTCGCGGGCCTTCGCGGGAGACAAGTGGAGGTTCGTTCCAGGAAACTCGCTTCTTTACATGAAAAACAACCTACTCCTAGACAGTGCAAAGAAACACGGTCGGTCTCAGATGAAACAACAGCACTCCTGCCCCCATTTCCTTTATGAAACAGGTCTTTTTGGATGGTCTCTGATTTGGTTCTGGAAATACCGGAGCAGAATGAGGCTTAAGGGACAATCAGGCTGGCTTTGGCCAAAATGAGAACTAAGGTACGGCTTAGAGGAAATGGCAGGGGCCGGTGCGCGGGAGCTGGGTGGATCAGCGCTCGTGGCTGCGTGAGAGTAAGTCGGTAAGTGCTGAGAGCCTTCGCCACACTCATGGCAATGACCTTCTGCCCGCTTTGCCACACGGGTCTCGGTCTGATCTCTGATCAACCCTTGGGGACCGCCCTATCTACTTCTGGTCCTTTTGCTACCGACCTACACCTGAACTTTGCCTTTCGGAATAGAGCTGCTGCCCCGTGCTCGTTTCTTTTCATCAGGGCGTGGACCTCGTGCTTAGGAATGCTAACCACTGGGCTTCATCTCAACTCCCACTTCCTCCCGAGGGAAAATCTGAAACCACTCCGTGAGCTATCTCTTCTTGTACAATTAGTGTTTTCAAAGAATCATGTAGATCGGCCATTCGGTCTTCTGTATTTCAAAAGGGTAATTTTAATGCTACTCCTATATCTCAGGAAGAGCAATTTATTTTAGTCTGTATGCCCTCTTTCAGCATTTAAAAAAAAGAATAAAAATGCTGGATCATGTGAATGGAGCCTGAAAAGCCTGAAAATAGGAAGTGTGTGTGAGTGTGTGTGTGTGTGTGTGTGTGTGTGTGTGTGATGCACAATAAAAGGGTTTTGGATACATTCTAAATCTCCAGTAATAAAAATGCTGGATCATGTGAATGGAGCCTGAAAAGCCTGAAAATAGGAAGTGTGTGTGAGTGTGTGTGTGTGTGTGTGTGTGTGTGTGTGTTATGCACAATAAAAGGGTTTTGGATACATTCTAAATCTCCAGTAAGAGAAAACTCTTCCCAATCTAAAGTTTGTGATCTTTAGTTTTGGGTCTCACATTCAAACTACAAAACTAATCTTTGCCCTGATTTTTATAGCTAGAAACAAAACTCCCAAGGATGAGTTTAGAAAAACAAGAAGGTCAAGTTCAGGGTTCTCAGATTTTAAAATGTAGGTTGAGTCACGCATAAGAGCCTTCGAATGGAAGCCAGGAAGATCGCCATACCGAAACTTACATGTCATTGCAAGTCCCTTCACGCCAGAGGCTCTATCTTTGTACTTCCTATTAAACCACACTAGGCACAGGGTAGGTGCTCAGTAAACGGGTACTGAATGTGGAAAGTATTTGTTGAATGTGTTAAACAGCTTTTA
>NW_012148019.1:436123-475598 GCF_000956105.1 Propithecus coquereli | reverse complement strand
CAATATGTCTAGTCCTGTGTTATAGTTAAAGCTCTAATTTTGTTTTAAAATGATAAATTCTCTCTTTCAGTTCAGGCTTATTCCAGGCAGGAGGCCACAGTCCAGAAAAGGGAAGGCGGGCAGCCTCCTCTCCTCTTTCCTTGCCTGGCACTTCTAATCCTCTCCGCACACCCGCTGACTCCACGTTCCGCCAGTCCCTGGGTTCTGACCGGGGAGATCGTACGTCCTCACTAGCCCAGGGCGGCCCCAGGTATTAATAGTTCCCCTTCGTATTAGTCAGGGTTCCCCAGGGAAACAGGACCACTAGGATATACAGATGGTGATGAGAGAGACAGAGAGAGAGAGAGAGAGAGAGAGATTAAGAGATTGATTTGAACGGGCTCAGGTGATTGTGGGGGCTGGGAAACCTGAAATTTGTAGGACGGGCTGGCGGGCTGGAAACTCAGGCGGAATTTCTGCGTTACAGTCTGGAGGCAGAATTCCTTCATCTCTGGGAAAGCTCAGTTTTTGCTCTTAAGACCTTGAAGTAATTGGATGAGCCCCTCCCCCTCCCACAATTGAGGTTAGTCATCTTTACTTAAAGTCAACTGATTGTAGGTGTTAATCAAACCTATAAAATATCTTCACAGTAACCTCTAGACTAGTGTCAGACCGAACAGCCGGGCACCACAGCCTAGCCAAGTTGACGTACAGAAGAACCATCACACCTTTTCCCTCTCGGGAGTCTCTATGTATGGAAAATAAATTCGTGGCCACCCTAGCTAGTCCTGACCAGTGGGTGCGGGGAGAGAGGAGATAAGGAGAGCAAGAAACGTCTTGCTTAAGTGGTACCTCAAGATACCCAGTGTTGGCACTCTTGGGCTTGGCAGATGTTTAAACCTGATTCTTGGTCTCATGGGCATTTTGTGGGGGGGGTGGTTGGAGATGTTACCCCTCCTCTTCCAACACCGGGAATCTCTATTCGTGGTTCTCAGCCGGCGAATGCATCTTCGTCTGGTAGCCCAGAGACGTGCCCCCAACGTCACAGATTCTTTTTCACTCTGCCATCAAACCAGCTAGTAAGCCCATGTCTGGCCTCTTAGATTTTGCAGGTGGAAGTCAGGGGAGTATACAAGAACCACATATCAGGTAGGCCTGTAGGCCCTCTGAACAGTTCTTTTGAAACCTCTTCCTTTAGGTGAGGTGAGGGCAGAACCCCCCTTTAGACATGACTTGGTGGGAGGAAGCTCAGGATGTAGGGAACTCTCACGAAAGGCCCTTTCCAAAACCAACGAACCCTTTAACCAAACAACCCCTTCCAAAAAAAAAAAAACCCAAACCAAAAACAACACAAAAACCCAACCAAAGGTCTCTTGCTTATCTCCTAATCTCAAAATCTTACATTCAGGATGTGAGTAAGAAGATTAAGGGTTGAACCTCCTTTGAAATTTGCACCATGGCAAAGCGATGCCCATGCTTCAGGACTTGAGTCCACGTTAACATTCCGTGTAGATGTGCAAACATACATGCTGGTATATGCCTATCCGTAATTGTCATCAGTCCATAGAACTCCTGTCACAAAGAAAAGGTGAGTTGGGGGATTGTGCCTCATGCTGCCCCTCTGTACTTTCTTTTCCCCTGAAATCTGCTCTAGGTGTTTGTTATGACCTCATTTTACCAGCTGGAGTGCGTGTGTGCACGTGTGTGTGTGTGTGTGTGTGCTTGGAGGTGGTCGGGAGAGGGGGCATGAGGGTGGGGAGGCGGGGAGAGGGTGATATTCCTCATGGTTCAGCTGGGTTTCTCGTCAGTTGGGCTGTCTGGATGCTCTTTAAACTGAGTGGTGGGAAGGATGAATGATACCGCTGGCATCACCCTTTGCTACAAAGGCATTTAAAATAAGGCCAGAGGCAATTAGGACATCAAATAATCCTGTTGCTCTTATAATACCTAAATATTGAATATTTAAAACGTAAGCAGGCTTGAAATTCGAAATGGGAAAAAAATGTTCCTTTAAGTCATTAAGGACTGAGTGTTAGGAGCCATAAGCCTTTGAAAAAAGTTAGAAGTTTGAAGAATTCATAATTCAAAAGAACCTGGATTACATTTATAAATATGTAGAGCTCAGAGTAATAAAACAGGGGCCAATTCAGAGGTCCATTTAGGGAGATGACCAGAGAATAATTAAAGTAGCTGCACTCATACCCAGTTTGGAATTCTGTCTCTAGGAAAGTGGTTGCTATGAGATATAAAGCTCTCAGCTCACCACAAAATGAGCATACAAAACTTCATTGAAGAAGGAAAAAGTCACCAAAAGATGTGAGATGGTTAAGAAAGCAGATTTTAGAGTGAGAGTAGATGGTTCCTAATTTTGACTAAATAATTTATGACGTGGGTGGCCTTACGATACACACAGAACTTTTTTCTGCCTTAATTTCCTCACCTGTAAATTGCTGCTTATCTCATAGGGTGGGTCTGAGAATACTGACAGTGTCCTTAGTACATAGTAAGTGTTTAGTAAATATTAGCTATTGTTATCAAATCTAGATTTTTTTTCCTCTAGAAGCACCATGAATCTGATACAAAGATGAACATTTCAAATAAAGAAAGGTTGTAAGAGGAAAGCTGTGAATTGAAGCTATTAACAGGAAGAGAGTAGTTCAGATTTTATACTGATGTGGATTTGATTAGTCACAGAGATAAACAGTTGACTGTTTCAGTTATAAAAGAGACAGAAATGCACCCAGAACGTGTTTAATTCCATAGGGAGTGAGGCTGTTTTACCTTCTGATCATATTGTTCATACTGGTTTATAGATATGCCTGCTGTAAACTCAGTTCTTTAGCTGTGAAGGTGTGACCTGCATTAGTTAGAACCAGCTGCGTGCTGCAGCCAACAAACCCCAAGTCTCGTTGGTTTCTATCGCGAGGTTTCCTTCTTGCTCCTGCGCGGCCTTCTGGGGACGACGCAGCCGCACTGGAGGGCGCTCCTCCTGTGCTGACATGGGGACTTGGACCCGTTTCATCCTGCGGCTCCCCTATTTCCTGGGGCATTTGCCGGCGGATCGTCAGCTTTTCCTAGCTGGTGAGCAAAGGTAGAGAACGAGGATGATTGCGTGGCCTGTCTCACACCCAGCACGGAAGTGGCGATCATCGTTTCTTCCTATATTCCTCTGGCCAAACCTGGTCACATGGCCCCGGCCAAACTGCAAGGCAAGATAGGAAATGTAGTTTTCCTGTATCCCCATGACGGGAAGAAGAGAGTGGAGAGCATCTTGTCAGTCTGCCACGTGACCACTGTTGATGTCGAATTAAAGTGTTGGGTACGTCTTTACAGAATGGTCGAACAAGGTATGTTGAGATCCATGAGATCCAGGCAAAAGCTTTTTACTTCGAAATGGCATCTGTGCATGAGTCTGCGTGGCAGTGAGACCCTCTGTGAGTAGCATGGCGCCCGGTCTGTGGGTAGGAAGAACTCATTTTTATTTCCTTAGGTCAAGATGCTGGGGAAAGGGCTTGATACTCCCGAAACATCCAGACCCTTCCTGATAAATCCCAGAGGATATCTGAAATGCCTTTCCTTCGGCTGGCCTAATTTAACTTGATGTTAACTCGATATACTTTCCCTCAACATACTTCAGTTTTCACGTCTGAGTCTAGATCAGCATAATGGCCCTTGCTCCGTCCTTATGTATAGATTCAGACTTCAGTTATTGGGTATCTGTTAAGAAACCACGTGCAAATCATTTTGGCTATATCCGAAGATAGTGAGGTGGCCTTACCAAAAGGCAGAAGAAGCCTTTAGTTCATGAAAAATTCATTCGATAAGAGTAATTTGTAGAAGCGCAATACATTGTCCTAAAGTAAAAATCATCCTATATACGTGCCAGCTTCTCGTGTGGGTGATTTTCCCCACGAGAGGACGGGCGAACATGGTAGAGTGTGGATCAACTTTGAGAAGGAAAACTCTAGTGGGTCCTCACAGAGTTTTTGAATGCCAGTTGGGCTGTGTGATGGCTCGTGCTATTGGCTCAGAACTATTTTGGTCAAGGCTGGATTGTCTGCGACCCTTTACGTCTCTGTTCCTTTGTTTCTCCTTTTCAGGTAGTGACAAGCTGGACCAGGTGATCACCATAGTTCATTTCAGCTCTTAGTGTCATTTGTTTTTCTGCCATCTAGTACACTTAAGGAATGACTCTATTTTTCCTTCTTCCCTACCCCTTTCCCTGGTGTGGGTCCAAGAGAAAGGTAAAGCAATTTAATTTTAATGTTATCTGAAGTCAGACATAATTAGGAAGACAAATCTGCTGGAAAAAAATAATCTGCATTCCAAAGCCAAATACGGTAGCGCCGGCAGTCAGATCCAGCACCAGCCTTGCACACTGACTGTGCTCTGCGAGGCTTTCACTGGATGTAATAGTTATGTTGCGAGAGGGCATGATGTGACCCATGGTATTTCAACTTCTTAAGAGTAACAAGCCATGAAAAAACGGGATTTATTTATATCTATGAGTTTTATAAATCATCCTTTGATTTAGCTTGGTAAGAGGAGTATCAGACTGGAGCAATGTTGTCAGAGGGCCACCTAGGATATTGTCAAAAACATAAATTTCTGGGCTCCACCCCAGACTCACTATGTTCGAATTTCTGGGGTAGAACCCAACACTCTGAATTTCTGACAAACTCCTCAGTTCAAGAGCTCATTAAAAGTGTGGCCACCATTAATCAAGTTAGTCCAATGAGAGAATGTTCCTCACCTGCACAAGGAGACCGTCAGCCTTTGCTCTGTTTGCTGCACAGAGCTTTTGCACAGGTTAAAAGGAGATTGTGCTCCAAAGCCCTTTGCCCAGTGAAAATTCGTCTGTCAACATCGGCTTATGTTGTTACTGTCAGGGGCAATTAAAGCCTAGACTGACAGCCATCCTTTGCTTTTGCATTTTCTCAAAAATGGCTCGGTCCCTTCCTCTCCGGTGCTCAGGCATGGAGTATCCGAGTGTGGTGTGTTTATTCTGCACCCCCTGCTTTAGCTGGGCTCATGTCACCTGCGGCAGCTCGAAAGTGCACACGGAGTTAGCTGTGAGCAAGGTTTCATTTGTGCACTCACAGATTTTAAAGGGGACAAGTCCATTGTTCTGTTGATCACGGACACAAACAAAGCTATTAGCTCTAGGTCCGGAGAAAGGGGAAAAAAATCACTTTTCATATTGTGCAACCAACCCTAAATCAGGTCAATCTCTCCTTCATTGCTGGCTAATATCCAAGTCACAGCGAAAAGCTGATGTTTTTGTTTAGAATGGATTTTTGCGGTGTTTATAAACCAAGTCTCCTTGAAATTTTCATTAGGAGGATCATACAGTTCACCTCTTGTCCTGCCCTGTATCCTTTCTGCTGGAATAGTTGAGTGATTTTGAAACTTCTCACTAGTTTAATTGATTAGTAAGGAGAGTTATTTTTGAAAGTCGCCTTCTGCAGAGCAGGACTGAGACCGACTTCCCGTCAGGACTCTGCGACCTTGGTTTATGCGGCTCAGGCAACCATGAGCACGCGACCTTCGGCACAGCTTTGGATGTGTAGGGAAGGGGAGGGCACAGTCGTTTATCAAACCACAGCCAGCACTTCACCAGGCACACAGACCCGTTATGTCACTGATCCCTAATAATTTATAATCCTGTGACCTGGGCATTAAATATATTTATGGGTGAGGAGACTGAAGCTCAAATGGTTATTTCGTTAGTAGGCGGGGGGGCCAGGATTATTTCTGTGTAACAGATCACCCCACAACTTAATCACTTAAAATGGTAACCATCCATTACTGCTCACAGTCTACGGCCAGCGTCAGCCGACAGGGCCCGTTTTGCCGATCTGGGTCAGGCCTGGCTAATTCTGGCTAAGCCTGCTCATGCGTTTGCAGTTGGTTGGCCAGTTGGCTGGTGTGTGTGTGTGTGTGTGTGTGTGTGTGTGTGTGTGTGTGTGTGCGCGCTCCTGTGCGTGCGAGGTTCATTTAGGATGGCCTCACGCATGTGTTTGGCAGCTGATCGAGCGTTGGCTGGAGTGACGGGGTTGTGGCAGGTTGTGTACTATTAATGTCTTCCAAAGATGGCCATGGCCATATATACATCTCACATGTTCTTTTTACAATGTGGCAATGACAGTTTTTCAACCCTATGTCTCTTCCCCTTGAATCTGGGCAGACCTCTGTGGCTGCCTTGGCCTGCAGAACACGGTAGAAGTAATGCCGGGCCAATTTTCAAGGCCTTGAGAAACTGGCAGCTTCCATTTCTCCCCTTCCGTGACATTGCTCTGGGACTCCCCCACGACGCTCTGCTGAGGCCAGGCAGCCCCCGGGGAGGCCAGTCCAGCCGGCGGTCCCAGCTGAGGTCCAACGGACAGCAGCGTCAACCCCAGGCGTGTGAGCAGGTGAGCGAGCCCTCAGACGACCCTGGCTGCACAGCGTAGAGTTGCTCCCAGCCGTTGAGGTTTCCCAGCAGGTGCCACGTGGCGCAGAGGTGAGCTGTCCCTGCCCGGTCCTGCCAGCATTGCTGATTTGTAGGCAGAATCAATAATTTTTGTTTTAAGCTACTGAGTTTGAGGTGGTTTGTTTGCAACAATAGATAACGGACACAGAGGGTTATGGGCCATGTGGCTCATCATTTAGGAGGCCAGACTGGGCTTGTTTGCACGGCAGCTAGCAGGGTTCTGAGGGGTTGCAGGGGAAGCAAAAAAGGTCTTTGGAGGCCTGGGCTCCAAACTGGCACACCACTACTCCTACTGAGTTCTGTCGTGCAGAGCAAATCACAAGGCCAGCCGAGATTCAGAAACTAGACTCTGCCTCTTGATGGGAGGAGCCGACGGTCACATCCAAAAGAGCTCGGATGAAAGGAGGAGGGAAGCCCTGTGGTCTGTTTTGTAACCCACTACATTGTGCCACCTCTTAAGGCTAAGGGACAATTCAAGTCAGTAAGAAAGGTGAAGTGTCACTTAAAAAACCTGAGAAACCTTAATGATTGTGTTTCGTACAACAATGTGTACAGAATAACGCCTAACTTCCGCCAAGCTCAACCACATGGAATGCCACTTGTGTGAAAAGGATTTTGAACGTGAGAAAAGTATCTGTCGTAAAGCCCATGCGCTTTACCCGTGGCAGAGTGTGGCCTCAGTGGGGCAGTGGGGAATGGAGCTTGGAAGGGACGTGAACAGCTACGTATGCCGCAGAACACATGGGCGCGTATCCCAGCCTGATTTGCACCCATTCGTTAATTTATTAGAGAAATATGTGTTCAGGGTGCCTGGCAGGAGGCTGAAGTGATGGTCTTAGGGCTACTGCCAGGGCCCTTGCTAGGTCCAGAGTCATGCCCGCCACCTCTGAAGGCGGGTTGCACTGGGTAGCACAGAAGGCCAGGTTCACTCTGGGGCAAATGACCTGTTTAGGTCAGCTTTGGAGTACGTTTGGCGACTCCAAAGTCGCCAAACGGCCTGACTTTTGGGATGGCTTCGGAGAGTCACGAACTTGCTGGGCTGGGGAACATGGGAGTGTCCTCTGGGCCGGAGGGGGTTGAGGCCTGGGCCTCTTTGGGTTTCTCCACACTAAGTCGCCAGACTAGCTGAGCCAGATTCGCTCCAGGTCAGCTACTCCAGTCAACAAACAGTGACCGAGTAGCTGCCAGGCTCCGGTCACTACCATGAGTGCTGAACACACAGCGCTCAAGCGAAGCGTGGCCTTTCTTCAAAGGTGTTTATGGTCTCAGAATAAATTCTCGCCATTCAGCGTGCTAAATGCTATGATCATATCAAGGAGGGCGTGCTCAGGAAGCTCTGGAGGAGACACTAAATGGAGCTTGTGGGTTTGGGAAGGTTTCTGGGGAGCCTCCAGGGTGAGAGGGAGTGACCTGGGGCGGGGGCAGGCGTCGCAGGCAGGGGACGGCACACGCAGAGCGCCGGGCCGTGTGGGGAGCTGGAGCAAAGGGCTGGACTCCGTGAGAGAAGGGCAGGCAATGAGCCTGTGGAGGGAAATGGGGTGCAGGGGAGGGTCTTGGACGTCAAGAGTGTGGAGAGTGGATTCCGGAGGGAACAGGCAGGGGAGCTGCAAGAGGTAGCTGAGGAGGCCCCGGCCCAACAGCAGAGAGAGGCCTGGAGAAGAGGACGTTTCAGAGACGGACTGTCGGCTGGGCTTGGGCTTGGACCGCCGGGTGCAGCGGTGGGGGTGCTGGGTGACGGTGAGCAACGGTGGCTGCTGAGCCGCTGTCTGAGAGAAGGAATGTGGGACAGCGAGCAGGTCGGGGCTGGGACGGTGGCGGGTCTGGCTGAGCACGTGCCGTGTTGGAGGGACTCGTGCGGCATCCAGCCTGGCAGAGCGTACTTGAAGACCTGGAGACTGTTTCCCGGGTTCTTGCAATTCCTATTTTCTCCCTCTTTTCCTCTCCCATCCCTGCCTCCCCTGTCTCCTACAAACACCAAACCTTTGAACAAAATAGTCAAAACCACATTTGAAGCAGGCTCTGTGTCCACGGGGAATATCATACATGCCTCTGCTGTCCCCTAGCTCAGGCCGCACCCTCCCTTCAAAGATCTGTATGTGTTCAGCGCAGGACCTTACACACTCTGTAAATGGCAGCTTTCACAAATGTCACCAAACGTCAGTGTGAGCCCACTCCGAGCTCACTGCCACTCACGGTTAGGCGAGTGGGGGCCTGGGCTGGTCTGTGTCTGTGTAAACCACTCTGTGTCTGCCCGAAACCTAGAAGCTATGATGTCATTTTCCAGCTGCAGTGAAGGAAAGTTACTTCCTGTGGCCTTACAAAGTTTTACAATTGACAAATTTTAACTCTAATTAGAATCTCTCAACAACCCTCCGAGGCCTGTGGGGAAGATATTATGAATTCCATTTTACCGATGGAGAAACTGAGGCTCAGAAAGCTTGTGACTTCCTGTGGTAGGTCTGGAACAAGGACCCGGGTCTCCTTCTCCAAGTCCAATGTCCTCTCTGCTCCGGCACCTCGTCCCTCCTTGGGCAAGGATAGCCGAGAGACGGGTGAGCTGGACAGGGCCTGGAGTCGGATCCTGGGAGCAGGCGGGCTGTGATCTGGCTTGGGTGGGGTCAGCCCCCTGGCAGGGCTGAGCCTTCTCCATCGGTACCTTGTCTCACGGGTCAGAGCCTGCGTGTGCCTGTGGCATCCTCTGCCGTGCCGTTTCTGAGGTTGTCTGGTCAGGGAGGAATTGCTGCCATTCTTTGGGAGCATTAATGTTTTTTTAACATATATGATAGCTTTCTGCTTTTATGCATAGGTATTTTTCCTATTTTCACATCATATTTCCTTCCAGCTCAGTAGCTAGTGAAGCTCGAGCACCACCACTAACCCACAGGCCAAATTTCAGGTCTGAAAGTGACAAAGCAGGTGTGCAGCTCGGCAGCCCCTCACCCGCAGCTTAGGCCAGAGGGGAGGACAGAGCAAGAGCATCTCGCTCTCTCAGCTGCTCGCTTGATGGGTCTTGGGGGGCCACCGCCTGGCTGGCAGTGGGCACCCTCACTGAGTGCTTTGGAGAGTGTGTGTTTTAAAGGACTTGTTATAAACATTTGCCAACAACCTCAGTGTCCCTAATGACACGATGGGAATGGTATTACCCAACAACCAGTTTCTTGTGGAAGCAAGATTACGCTATATCCTCTCTTTATTAGCTCCCCCTGGAGCTAATGAAAAAATAATTATAAAGGACTTTAGCGAGTGTAAAATAAAGATGCTCAATATAAAAAAGAAAAAAATATATAGGTAAAGGGTCCAGAAAAATGGTTCCCAAGAGGCATTCTCTGAATACCTGACAGGCCATATTAAAGTCATGTGAAAGACACAGCACCAGGTTCCAGCGTGCGGAGGGGCACATTCTCGGGAGAGTGAGGGGCATTCTTCCCGCTCCTTCTGAGCAGAGATCCTCTACTTTTAGGAAGCTGCCAAGCGACAGGCTTCCTGGGCTCTGTTTCCCTGCCCGGTGGCTGCCGCAGAGCCTGGATGTTGACTGCCCCTGGCGGGGCGTGGGGGGCGTGGGGAGAGGCCGCTGAGCCCCGACTCAGAGAATGGAGACCTCAGCTTCCTTCGGCCATGGGCTTTGTGATCACTCCCCAGTTTCTCATCAGCCCACCCGTCTGAGCAGGGATGTCGTCAGGATACCCAGGAACAGCCCAGGGAGGGAAGGTCCTCTTGGGACACCTAAGGGAGGGGCAGGCACCAGAGGCCCGGCCACCGCAAAGCCTTAGCAGCTGCTGTCTGCGACGAGCCCTGGGGAGGGAGGCGCCTCGGAGAAGCCTGCTGGGTTCCTGGCGACCTCCCCTGAAGCCCTTTTCGCTTGGCATGGAGCTGGGAAGTGGCAGAAGAGAGGCCTGTGGTTCCTCACAGCCCAGGGCCCGAGCTCAGGTACCCCTGCTCTGCCCTTTGGAAGTTCCAAGCCACGTGCTCACCGAGAGAGTGGCTGGTGTTCCTACACTGCAGGTACATTTTGGCCTGGTCTGAATCAACTGGGAAGCCCTTTGTTTGTTGGGAGGTAGTGTGGCTTTGTGGAAAGAGCCCAGACTCTGGCATGAGAAGTTTCCAGGCTCAGGCCCCATTGCTGGCTGAGTGACCCTGAGCAAGCAGGTTTAGCTGTCCAGGTGTGGTTTCTACATCTGTAAGACAGGAGTTAAGTGGTTATAGTTGTAAAATTCCTACCTGAATGTTTGGCTTCCGTCAGAACTCAAAAATAGCAATTATTATACTTATTTTTGCCCAGGCCACGGAGTTGGGCTAAGGTGAGGAGGTCGAGGCAAAACACCTGCCCCGCGGCCCCCGGGCTCCGTAGTGGGACTTGCTCTCTGACCTTCCCTGGTGCTTTCCCTGCCCCACCCCTCCCCACTGCACACCCTCGCTGCTGCGACCCCCCTGGACGGCTCCTCCAGGGTGCTGCCGATCCTTGTCGTCTTGATAAATGCAGCCGCCCGCTCCCCGAATGCAACGCAACACGCCCCACCGGCCAGTCGGAGACATTCTGCGGGTAGACGCGGCCCCCCCCGTCTAGCCTCTTCCCCAGCCTCCATGTAAACCAGTGAAGAGAGTGGGATGGTTGGTGCCCAGGTAGAGGCATTTTTTGGCCAGGCTGCAGATGGTTTTATTAATAGTCCTAGTGATAAAAACTTAATGATGAATACCAATGAGAATATCTGCTATGTGTTTAGGTGCTTTTCTACACGATTTCGTTTAATCCTGTTGTAGTCCTTTTGGACTCCAAGACCATGCTTGTTCACTAAACCTTGACCAAACATGGGGCCTGGTCATCCCGTCTTCCTGGTGCCCTTCATTCTGGGGGGGGGGGGTCCCAAGGCCCCAGGTTTCGGTTGTTTAGTCGTTTAGAGTTAGCTAAGGAGCCACGGAAAACAATTAGTCTCATCACCTGGTAATCACAGCTGGGTGCTTTTTACGTCAACGCCCTACAGCATATGGGGCAATTTACAACTATTCTATAAATAATAAAATGTATTTTATTATGAGGGAGCCCCCAAAGGCTCCCAGTGGTTCTCAGCCCCCTGAGTTTCTTTGTGACCTTCAGCGGCATGGACAGGCTTGGACACGGGGGCTTGCAGAAGGGTCTGCCAAGAGAAAGACGTTCCTTTGGGCGAAAATCCCAAGGCCTGCCTGGGCCCGGCCTCCCAGAGACTGGCTTTCTCCCTTAAAGCACAAGCAGGAGGAGAACTTCTGACTTGGTTCTGCTTATGTGGTGGTACTCGGGAGACTGGCTAGAAAATGAATGTGGGTGTGCGCGGGGGAGGGGAATGGCCAATTGCGCTGAGGTGGCTGGCGGTGGCTGGTCCGTCATCCCAGTCTGCCAGTCCCAGGTGAATCGGGTGGTTGGGTGCCTTAGCTGAGGAGAGGGTCACACTCGTTCAGCTGCTGTTCTGGGAGGCAAGGTATAATACTATTGCAGTTAATGGTTTAGGGGTTGGAGTCAGACTGCCTGAGTTCAAAGCCCAGCTCCACCACATACTGTGAGACCCTGGGCAAGAGACACCCCGTGCCTCAGTTTCCTCATCTGTAGGTGGGAATGTTAATCGTACCTACTTCATAGGGTTGTTGTGGAGATTAAATGACACACCAAAGTAAAGCCCCTGACACATAGAGGGGTCTCAGTAACTGAGAACCATCGTGCTATTGTGAATATTTTACCTGGGAGCACAGCCCCACCCCCACGGGGACTTTGTCTTGAGTCTGCCCAGGACCCCTGGTGTTGGCGTTTGGTGCAGAGTTCCATCTGCATGGCTGCCTGGCGTCTTGCTGTGGGCTGTTTGCTAACTGGTTGGCGGGTTTAGTTTCAGACTGAGAGCTCTGGGGGTGGGCGGGGTGGGGCAGGGGGCTCCAGGGTTAGCATCTACCCCAAAGACACAGTCTGTCCTGAGCACCGGCCATGATAAATGTCCTAGCTTGAGAAGTAGAGCCTGGGGTGTCGCGGGCAGAGGACCGATGTCTACGCGAGTTCCCCTCCTTGGAGAAGGGGGAGTGTGTGGGGGAGGAGAAGGGGGCTGGGGGCGCTAACATGGTGGCTACCAGATGCTGGTGCCAGTCCCACAGAGGCCCAGCAGGCCATTTTTGTTATCTGACAGTCACTCTGCTTGTGTATGGTAGTCTCTCTTTTTACACACACACACTCGCACACGCGTGCGCACACACATGTTCTGCTGGCTCAGCCATCCTCCGGAAGGGCTTGCTTGTCCCCATTGCCCGACCTCTCTTCTCATCTCTCTTAGATGGTGCAGATGTTACCGGCCTCCTCCGAATCCCAGTGCCTGTTCCTGTCCTGGTCCTGTTCCACGCCCGACTTTTCCTCCTTTGCTTTGAAGAGTGGGGACCTGCTTTGTAGGATAACAAATAGAACTGTCAGGCCCATCAGTGCTGCCGCCTGCAAAGATAAATGGGGCGACACGTGGAGCAGCCTCTGTGGATCCCGGGGCCCCAGCAGGAGCTGACACTGTGACAGATGGGGGACAAGAGGCGCTGACACAATCGGGCCGTGTGAATGTCGAGGGGGCGAGGGTGGTGTCTGCTCCCCTTCCCTGTCTACCGCGGCCATTCTGTGTTGCTGGGGATCGTCGGGAGACAGCAGGCAGGTCGCTGCTCCTGCCCAGGACGCGTGCTCCCCACCCCCCCTCTGTCAGCGGCACCGCGAGGAAGCAGGCTGTCTGCAGAGCGTCCTGCTGTCTCCAGGGAGACAACTGAGTTACCTCGCAAAGAAAGCCGTCCCGGGCAAAGGACCGGGGCAAAGTTTGCCTTTAACCCTCCACCTCATCTTTCTGCAGCCCTGCCCTGCTCGCTCACACTTTCTCAGCAGTCCTTCCTCAGACTGGGGCACCGCTTCTCGGGCTCTCACCCAGAACCCCTTCCCAGGCCTTGTCAGTCGGCCCACGCAGTGGATCTTTCCACTGCTTTTTATATTAAAGCGAACCTCTGCATCCCGTTGCATCAGGAATTGGTAGGGTGTCTTACTGATGACTCCCAAGCTGCCCTCCTTGCTGGGCAGGGCGCACATCTGCATATTCCCAAGGAGGGACTGGGCAGGGCACTCCGGTCCTGACGAGGACGGCCCACGAGCTTGGAAACTCCGCCTCGAAAACATGCAAATACTCAGCAGTGTTTGGAGACACAAATTCTGGGTGGTAACTGTTCACTTTCAATGTCCTTTTTGCATTCAGCCCAGAGCGAAGCTTTCCTTTGAACAGGGTGCTGTTCTGAGCGGGGGGCTTCCCGGGCCTCTGCCTTCAATATCAGTCGCTGATGGGCTGCCTGGGACCCCCACAGTCCGTTCAATCCATCAGACTCGCACCGAGGACCTACTTTGTGCAAAGCCAAGTGCTGACCGCTGTGCATGGGGAGGCGGAGGAGCGGCTGGACGTGGCCTGTTGCCTCTGGGGACTTAGTGGAGGAGAGACACTTAAACACAAGGTCGGCCACAAAAAAGAGTTAAAGGGGCAGAGGAAGAACAGGCGGAGGAAGATTGACCTTGACTTGAGAGGAACAAGGACATCCTCAAGAAAGAGGGGTTTGATCCGGGCCTTGAGGGATGAATAAGCTTTGGGCGGGTGGAAATGGTGGGGAGCGGACTCTCTATGTGGGGGGAGGAGTAGGAATTCTCGCAGATGGCGATGCAGACAGTGCCGGGTCTGCACTTGGTCAGATGTGACTGGGGCACATGAGGAGTGCGTGCGTGTGTGTGTGTGTGTGTGTGTGTGTGCGCGTGCGTGAGAGAGAGAGAGAGAGAGAGAGAGAGAGAGAGAGAGATCAAACTAAACTGGCGTCCACCCGCCCTCTGCAGCCAAGGCAAGCACTGAAGCCAATAGTTGCAGCGGCAGAAACGGGCTTTACTTGCTGGGCGCCATGCAACGAGAACAAGCAGTTAGTGGTTAAACTTGAACTCCCTGATGTCTCACAAGTTGGGTTTTTTTTTTTTTTTTTTTTTTTTTTTTTTCGGAGACAGAGTCTCACTCTGTTGCCTGGAGTAGAGTGCCGTGGCGTCAGCCTAGCTCACAGCAACCTCAAACTCCTGGGCTCAAGCGATCCTCCTGCCTCAGCCTCCCCAGTAGCTGGGACTACAGGCGTGCGCCACCATGCCCGGCTAATTTTTTCTATATATTTTTAGTTGTCCAAATAATTTCTTTCTATTTTTAGTAGAGACGGGGTCTTGCTCTTGCTCAGGCTGGTCTCGAACTCCTGACCTTGAGCAATCCACCTGCCTCGGCCTCCCAGAGTGCTAGGATTATAGGCGTGAGCCACCGCGCCCGGCCTCAAGTTGGGGGTTTTTTAAGGCAGGGGTATATTTACACCTTGTGGCCCCAAAGTGCAAGATCTGAAGTAGGGGCGGGGGGCCCTAGGTGGATTCAGAGTGGAAGAGGATGGCTTTCATCTTGCATTTCGTCTCCCATCGCAGGATTCTCCATGGGATTGGGTACGGCACTTGGCGGGGAGCAAGGAGATACGTAGCCAATTATGCAGTTCTCTCTGATGCTTCCAGGAACTGAGGGTGACGGGCAGCAGGGAAGGAGAGGACACGGGGGAGGAGCTAACGTAGAGCGCCTTTGAGCAGAATGAACGGGCTCTCATAAGTGGAGACAGCATGCAATGCCTCGCCTGCATGGGGGATAATCATACTTTTCCCATAGGGCCGCTGCGAGGCTCACGAGAAAGCGTGTGCAGAATGGTCAGCATGGCACATCCCATACCTGGCGCTATGAGTGCCAGTGTCCGCCCAGTCCTGAGCCGCTTTAGCAGGCTGCGCTCTCAGACACTTAGTGGGCAGCCGCGTGAAAAGAACACGTGGGCTGCTCGTGGGAGGGAGGCTCGGAGCCTAGATGATGAGGAGCCTGAACGAGATCAATACCACTTTTGGAAAAGATTATATGCTATACTAGGCAGCAAATAGACCGTCGAAAGTGGATTTGGAAAGCATTTATGGAGTCATTAGAGATGGTTAAACACACCAACACAGAGAAAAATATTAATGCGTAGCGGATTACACACGTGTAGCCTGCTAGCACGCTCTTTCCTTGTGTCCCTCCTCTCCCTTCCTCCCTCCCTCTTTTCCCCGTTTTCAGGGTTAGGTAAATAGGACTGATTGAATAACTCTCTTGAGAACAGTTGGAGCAAACTCTACATGATATTATGGCTGTGCAGATCAAGCCCATTTAGAGTGTGTGAAATTTGAGGAGCTGAATAGGAAGGGATGCTTCAGTTTACGGCGGGCGGTGGCTGAGTTCTTCCCCACTAATAAACCGATGGGCTTTCCATGAATAACTGAAACCTTTTGGTTAGCTTTTTAAAGTTACAAGTGAGCAATTTAGTGCACTGGAGCAGTAATTCTGTGATCCCTAGTGGCTTGAAATAATTAGATTATTTTGTGTAAGGAATAAATGAGAAGTTAACTCACTGGCATGGATCAGTGTGGTAACATGATTTATTTCTTGTAAAGGTGAATGCTCTGGAGTCTAGACCCTACAAATAATTGTTTTGACTCCGTCCCCTTTCTCATTTATAATATGTTTTGGGTCATTTTGTGAGAGAGGCTGCCCAGTGGGGTGGGAAGAGCATATGGGCTTTGGGAACAGCCAAATCCTGATTCAATTTCTGCCAGAGGCGTGACCTTGGGCAAATCACTTAACAGGCCAGATCCAGCCCCCTCACCAGTGAATGGCGGTCACAGCACTTACCTTTTAGGAGAGGCGTAGGAATCACATCAGTGCCCGAACGGAGAGGACCTAACGCAGCTCCTAGCCCACCCTGAAAACCCAAATAAACATTAGATTCCTTTCTACCTCTCTCTCCACTTTATTATTTTAAAATGATTAATGTTCAGAGCAAGGATAAACACCTAGCACATTCATTAATTATGGTTTTACTCATGTGTCAGGTTAGAAAGAACTTGATTTGTTAGGTTAGAAAGAATTTGTTAGGTTAGAAAGAAAACCGTGATAAAGTGCTTTAATGAAAATTTTTCCTGAGCCTCCGTTTCTGGGTGACATGAAAGAGGCTTGAAACCTAAATATTCTTGTGCAAATCTATATTAGCATTTTACTTTATGGCCACTAATGGCCTAATTCGAGGCAAAACCTCTATCTTCAAACCAACCGACAATTACCTTAATTTATAAAGTTTAAATGGAATCTTGATTGGGGAATTGCCTTTGCGTTCTCTTCTGATAATGCTATACTACAATAAAGTATTTCTGCTTCTGCACTTTATTTTTGTATAAAGCATGGAAATAAAATAATCTATGAGCAAAGAGCATTTGGAGGTCGGAAGGCCATTATATTTTGGTAAGTTAGAGATAGAAGCAGACCCTGGTTTTTGCAAGTTTGCTGATTTCGGATACCAGCCACGACGGGTCCAAATTAATTCAGCGGGGTGGATGGGAATATGTGCTCTCAGTTCCTGCTAGAACATTACAGCATTGGAATTCTAGTTAGGATTTGTTCCGAGCCTCGAATCTGTATATCACTTACCCGCTGAATTGAACAAATTGAGAGCGATCCCATTTAGGGACTATTGTAGGAGGTTGGAGCTTCCTCCTCTTTAATGACATCTTGAGAGCTAATGGGGTTCTCTGATGTTCCTCAAATTCGTCCTACCTCCCTCTGCACAAATGGACTCAGTTGGAGGTCGGGATTATTGACGTTTCAATGAGTATATTTGGCTCACTGTGGCGTCTATCTAAATGAACACTGCTTGGGCACGTTGAGACTTAATGATTTACTCCGCATCCAGGTGGGAGAGGGGAATGTTGCCGTATTTAGGCAGGGATGAGGACACATGGAACACGTGTCTTCCAGCCCCGAACAGTTGCAAATTAAATTAATTTCTTGACTGTATCATAGAAGGTCATTTTGATGTTGGGATGGAGAAACTTTAGGGAAGTTCTGTTGAGGCTAGAAAAGGAAAACAATAGCTAGGGAGGGGGAAAAATCAGGAGGTACACCCAGGTAAGACCACTGACATTGCCCTGTCAGTGTTTTCCTACAACTTTGTGCTCCCCTGTGGGGACAGAAGACATAACCCACTTGGGCTTTGGTAACTGGGTTTAGACCTTCCGAGGTAAACTCATGGAACTCTCTCCTTGTGAGTGCTAGTGACACGTCGTGGCAGAACTTCCCTGACCCCAGGTCTCTCCAGCCATTGCCCCATTTCTCTGATTTTCTTTTTATACCAGCTTTTCCGAAGAGCTGTCTACACACAGTATTTGCACGTCTTCACTTACCGACTTCTCTTCAACCTATTCACATCGAGTCTTTGGTCCTAGCAACTGATCAAACTTGATTCTGCCAAGATTTCCAATGACCTTCTTGTTAGCAAATTCAATAATTGATTTTTTGTTCCCATCTTGTTTGAACTTTCAACAGCTTGGGGACAATGTTGACTATTTCCTCCTCCTTGAAATACTCTTTTTTCCTTGTCTTCCGTAACAGTTTTTTCCCTGGTTCTTCTCTGACCTCCCTGATCACACCCCCTGGTCTCCTTGACTGACTCTTTCTCCTCGACCCAACCTCTGCTTCTCCAGAGCTTGTGCTTAGTTCTTCTCTCTTTGTTTCTCCAGTGTTTCTTCCGAGCTGATCTACTCGGCTTCCATGTGTTGCAATACAGCTTTGACACTGATGTCTCTAATATTTACATCCTCAGTCTAGACCTCTCCCCTGAGTTCTAGATTCGTAAATCCAACTGTCCACTGGACATTGCCACTTGCAGACATTTCAAACTGAGGAAGGTCCTCTTGGTGCCTGGTTCCCAGCCCTTTCCCAGCCCCTCAGTGTCATATCCATCAACACACCCTGTCAATTCAAACTCCAAAACAGGCCTGCTGTGTCCACAGCTGTCCTTAGCCATGGCCTACATCATCTTCCATCAGGATGAGGACGGCTACCTTCTAAGTGGTCTTTTTTCTTTTGGTCTTACTCTATACTACAGTCCATTGTACACACAGCAGCAATTTCCTTGCTTAAAATCGTCCACATTTTTACACTGCTCCGTAACATGCTTAGCTGGCCTTGCGTGCTCTGGTCCTCCTCCCCTCCCAGCCTTCCCTCCTGCACGCTCCTCGCCATTCACCACGCTGCAGCCCTGCCGCTCTGCCGTCTGTCCTTGACCACACCATACTCCCTACACGGCAAGGGTTTCTCACGTGCTGTCCCCTTTGCCTTCCAGGATAATTTCTTCTCTTAGTGTCACATTTGATGGGCCAGGCCAGGTCCAAGGGCTTTCCGTGGATTAACAGATTAGATTCTCGTGTCGCCCACCCAAGGCAGGAGCTGTTACTCTTCTGTTTAACAGACGATGAAATGAACTCACAACTTACTCATCTGAACGCTCTTTTTCCCTTTTCATGTGACAGCTCCCTGTTGTTTAGATCTTTGCTGAAACATCACTCTTCGAAGATGCTTTCCTTGACCCCTCTACCTAAAGTGTTAATATCACCCTCGGCCCCTTGTTTTATAGCATTTTAGCTATAAAAAAGCTATTTTAGCTATTTAGCTTTTATAGCATTACTTAAAACTTGCAATTTCTTTGTTGACTTGTGTTTTTGTCTGTGTTGACTGGGAGTAGGTCTTTCTTGCTCACTGCCACACCCCCGTGACTGAGACCAGCATGTGGCTCTGAAACCTTTGCTGAACCAGTGAATGAATGATCGCCTGCCATGGAATTTCGTCCATGGCCTGGGGGGAGGGAAGGAAACGGGGTGGGCGGGTATGGGCCGTGGAAACACTAAATGAATCACAGAGCCATTGTCCAGGTCTGCACGATCTGTTTCATTCCATTCTGTTCCTCCTGAAACAACAATAACAATGAAACGAAATACACAAAACAGAGCGAGAAAGAGCTTACGAAGACTGTTGACTCACATCTATTTCTCCGATCATAGCCTGTGCCCTGAAGTAACGAACCTGTCTTGGGCACACCCTGAGTGGGAGGAATGGCACAGACCAACGTGTGGGGCAGGTTCAAGGTTTGCAGAGTGTCTGGGGCAGGGGTTTGGGTGTGAGTGTGGCGAACCGTGACGTCAGGAAATTGGGTTGGAGTCCTGAATGCTGCATAGGGAGTGTGCATTGACCACCGAAAGTGAAAAGCCATCACAGATCTTTGCAAAAGTAGTTGGAGATTACCCAGAATCACGAAACCTTCAGTACATACAGATATGAAACCTGTGGTCTAATGGCCTTGCTGCTGTGCCTTCGGCTTGCACTAAGGAAAGCTGTAAGACATGCCTGTCCTCTAGCCACCTACTGTCCCCTCTGTGAGGACCCACGGTGTTCCTGCCAGTAAAGCCGTGTTGGACAAAGTTAGCACATAATTATCGTCTGGATAATTGTGTTTCTGCCTATGCTAGGGCTGAAAGGATTATGGACATCAAATGTAAATGATTTAAATAATTGTTCAGGTCTCTTTATCTTGCATTTCTGTCTGTTATCACTCTTTGGCTTTATATTACTGTTAGATATTGATTTCCCCTTATTGTATTGTTATTTTTGTTTTCAGTAGTCTGTACTTTATATATTTTACAGCCTCTCATAAATCCTTTTTGGTACAAGAGGGGCACCCTTTGATTAATATATACACAAAAGAAAGATTTCGTAGGCTTAGAAATGTTTTTGTGGGTATGTTATTCTTGGCTTCACTACTGCAAAGGTGACAGTATTTATTTGACATGAGATTGGTATATGGATAATTGTGCCCTTTTCTTTAAACCAGCTTCTTTTATTCTTGTGAGTTATTTGAATCAGATTAATGGAGGGGAAATATTGGTGGAGCAATGATTCTGCCTCAAATTTCATGAGGCCTGATGTAAAGAGTATTCGAAGTTCCCGGAGCCGCCGTCCAACCTTAAACAAATCATTAAGTGGTTGGGGAGGAGGTTACGTCCCCGCCTGACTCTCCACGTGCTGAGTGGGCACCAGTTCAGAGCCTTGACAGACAAGATGGTAGCATTTCCCTTTCTCTTATAACTTCCCAGTGTTCCTCCCCACCTGTTATTTTTTCCATTTTAGGGGAAGATAAAGTTGTATTCACCGATTCTCATACTGGTCCTGGGATCTTTGAGTGTCCTTAAGACCTCTCGGGGGTTCACAAAATCAAAACTATTTTCAAAAAAAATTAAGATGTTATTTGATTTTTTGTTTTCACTCCCATATTCTCATGGTGTACTAGAAGAGTTTAACAGGATATTATAAGGCTGGTGGCGGGCACCCCTCCCCTCCCTAGAGAAAAGGAGGAGCCCATGAGTCCCGCCCTAGACTAACAGAGAACTCTCCACTTTGTGCGCCAAAAGTTTGCATTGAGGAAAAACCCCCATCCCCCAACTCTAAAACCTTTATAAGCCTGCTCGACACTCCCTGACTTCTCTGGCCCCCTCTCTCGGGACCCTGAACCTCGCCCAGGACCAATCTCTTTCCTCCTCCCCCAATAAAGCCTTGTTGCTTGCCCTTTACACTCTGCTTGTCTTTCTTTCTCTGGCACCGCCCATCCAAAAACCTTATGGATATGTGATATCGTAAGAGATTAAGTACAGAAGCAGATATTTTAAAAATGTAAAAACAGTGCTTCCCTGTTTACTAAAATTATTTTTTGTTTTGAAAGTATACTATTTGGAAAAATAAAAATATGTTATTTGTGTTAACATGTAGTGGGTTTATTATATTTAAATGAATGAATAGTAAATATTTTAAACACGTCTTATTTTTAATTTTGATTGCGGTAAATGTTGTTAGCATTAGCAGTTGTTGTGGCAAATGACAAAGAGATTGCATTAAACAAAACCCCTTTTGTTACAGAGGGAATGTGGACTATGTTATAGAGGGACTGGCCTGAGGAAAAATGGCAAAAAAAGAAAAAAAAAATGTTTTCTGTCTCTTCGAAACCTCACTCACTCTTTTTGGGAACTGAAACCTGCATCCCTGCCTCAGGCCAGGGGTTTTGTGCTACCAGAGATGGCTCCGTGGGCTTTGGTCCTGCAGTGGTGGGGGTGGGGGCCTGCAGTGGTGGGGGTGGGGGCCAGGAGTGGTGGCGGTGGGGGCCTGGAGGTCCTGGTGAGCCTCCCAGGTGGGCGGAGCTCACGGGATTGTCTCGGGTGGAGATGGGACCATCAGAATCAGCAACGGCAGTTGAACAGCAACTGCTTCAAGCAATTGCTGAGCACCCAGCCTTTAAAAGCTCTGCACTTCTGCTTATTATTAGGACAATGGCATTGTTTAGAAAGGAGTCTCCATCCTTGCTGGCAAATTAATAAACTCCTCTTTCCTTCTCCTCAAACCACTTGTTCTCCTTCTTCTGATGCGGCTTCAAGGACACCTGCTGAGCTTCCAGTAACACTTTGGGGTCTTCAATACTTTCTAAAAAATATAAAGAGGTCCCGTGACCAAAGGTTTGACCATCACTTCAAAACTGCTGGGGTATCAGTAGTAATTTTCCCTTTGTGAAGGGGAGAGTCCCTGGAGAATTGAAGGAACAGAGTACAAAGGAGGTGTTTGTGGGGAAGGTAGTGGGGTGAGGGGCTGATGGCTCTTGGGGGGCAGAGGCTGTGACCTGCCCGAGCCATCCTTGTCCCCCAGTGTCCAGCATTGCGTCTAGCACACAGGAGCAGCATTATGTCTGGAAAATTTGGGTATTGACGAATGAATGGTAAAATACAATTCACCCTGTTAGGTAGACAGCGAGGGATTCAGGGTCTCCTAGGGACAAAAGTGGGCCCCTGTCCTGGTGCTGCCACACCTTAACCCTGTCCCAAGTGACTGTCATACCTGGGGGAGGAGGGAATTCCTTACGAATCTGCCAATCAGAACTTAGCGCACCAACGGCAAAAGAATGCAGAGGACCCTCTAGCCCACGGGCCAAGCAGCAGAGACAGGCATGATAGAGTCTGGAAAGTGACCCAGAACAGCCAGCTCTCAGAGAGGCTCGTGGGAGATCTGCACACACAGTACGCTCAGGTCTTATAACTCCCAGCTGTCCAATCGAAGTGGTTCCATGGTGATGTTTGAACCACGGGGAGGTCCCTCTCCGAATGCTATAAAACAAGACCCAGACTATAACCAAACCCTCTTTTTTTTTTTTGCTTTTTCTACGACAATGTGTCCGATGGTCATCTGTGGCGTATGTATCACACTCTGTAAACCTATATCTTGCTCTTGCTTTCTAATCCTATCTTTCCCTCCTCAATGAGCCTCATTTTTGTGCTTGCCTTACTTTGGTGCGTCTGGTCAGTCTTCGGCCGTGAGAGCGCCAAGAACGGAGAGCACAGAATGAGATCGCTAAACCCAACAACCCAGTGAAACCACACATTCGACATGGTAGATGAGATCTGATCAGGGCCAGTCCTGCCATCAGCGATCTGGGTGAGAGTTCATTCATTCAGTTTTCCATTCATTTGCTCAATGGTTATTTATTGAGTGCCTATTATGTGTCAGCCCTGACTCTGTATAAGTCAAATTACATCTTCGATTTTTTTCATCTTTAAAAAGGAAGCTGGGATAAACTGTGAAGCCTCTTCTAGCAACATCTTCCTCGGGTTCATATAAAAGCTCTTCTCTTTGTCTCTCTCCGGATGAGCTAACACAAGCAGGAAGATAACTTCCCTCAGGCAAAAAGCTCTGTCTGCTGTAAGTGCCACTGTTGAAACTTAGGTGGCGGATGGTCCACCACCTTGATGTTTTATAGATAGAAATGGTCAAGTTTGTGAACGAAAAAAAAAAGCATGAAATCAGCTCACTTGGTCTTATTTCCTAGATTTATTTAGTGTTAGGCTTCAACTGAATAATTTTAATTTAGGGAACTGGAAAACTCTACTGATGTTTCTTCCCTAACGGAAAGATGATGATGAAAGTTCTTTTGTGAGAAATCGGATAGATTTTGTGCAGTGAATGGAAGCCAGGACACTGTTTCATTGCTTCACATGGGCCATCACTTTGGAGAGAAATGAATGCTCCTTTTCCTTTTGTCATTTGTCCACAACTTCCATTCTGATTGGAAAAGTAACAAAAGTTAGAGCTCCATATGGAACCTCGTGTGGATAGGTTCCCACATGTATCAGTCAGTTTTATGCAGGTTACATTGCAGTAACAAGCAACCCCTAAATTTCAGTGGCTTACAACACAAGTTTATCTCGGGGTCGTATTTCAGATTGGCTATGGGTTGCAATGGCACCGCACTTGCTCTAAACATCTTCCTCCTTTAGGAATCAAGGTTAAAGAAGTAGCCACCATCCGGGATCACCGTTCTTATGAAAAATGAAAAAGAAACATGGTTGAATCATACAATAGCTCTGAGGTAGAATGTGGCACGTGTCACTTTAGTTCACATTCAGTTGGCCAAAACAAGTCACGTGCAGCCTGAGGTCAAAGGGGCAGGGAATATACTCCTCTCAAGGAGTTTCTGTGAATTGCTTGGCAACGGACAGGCATGCATATGTCTCTCACAGAAAGGAAGAGTGAACAACTGAGAACAATAATTCAATCTAGCACACGAGTCTTTCTTTGTAAGATTCTATATAAGTGAATTTTTTTCTCTACCCAGTTCATTTTACTTGTGATATCTAACAAGGAAAGGGGAGCTTCTTTGAGTTCACGAACTTAACAGGTGTGCTTCTGGGCCTACTAGGGCACAATTCTAGATCATTTCTCAGCATCAAAGATGGGTCTTAGTCTTTCTTCCCTGGAATTAGGAAAATACAGGAAAATGAAAGAACACAGCTCTTCACCAAACAGAAACGAAACAAACACATACATATTCACACTTCCTTGTCGTCCCTGGCATCCCATAAAGGAGAGAGGCAGTGAATAAGAGCTCTGGCTAATGTGCATTTTCTCCTTCGTCTCTGAGCTTCTCTGTGAAGCCTCCACCTGTTTTGTCTCTGAACTTAGCGTAGACAGTGCCCTGTCATTGAACCCAGAAATGAAGATTCAAGGAAATGGCCCAGAAATGCAAAATGTGCTCATTATCCCCTCTCCCCCAAAACTCTTTAATCCCTCTGCTTCTGCTTTAATTTAGGCCATTAACACTTCGCACCTGGACTATTACAATAGTCTCCTAATTGGTTTCTCTGCCTTCATATTTATACCTTGATAACCTATTCTCCACTCGAGTGATCTTTCTGAAGTATAAGCTAAATCATGTTACCACTCTATAAAAATTATTCCCCACTGCCTGCCTCTTTGAGCCACAATTTAATTACCTAAAAAATGGGATAATATCTGCTTTGTAGGGATGGGTATGAGGATAAAAAGAAATGATATATGTAAAGTGCCTAACACAGTATCTCAATAAACGGCAGCTCAACAAATGTTTTTTAAGTGAATGACTATGGTAAATAAAAAAGGAAAATGGCAGACTGCAGGAAGGGGCGAATAAAAGATTATGATCAAGCAAAGGCCACACGAAGATTTCAGGATTTGTGTCTTGGAGTGAGAAAACAGAGTAGGTCTGTATCCCATATTGTGAGGGGATCAACACAGCCTTGGGTAAAAGTGGCTTCAGTACCTACGTCCTTAGGAAGATAAATTCATCATGAAGAAAAATCCTGAGTTAAAAGGACCTACAGATGGCCATTTTCTTGACATAATAAGTAGGTTTTTTATAGATGTGCTCCTTAGTATCCTAAATCTTGGGATGTCACGCTGCTCCTGGGGTTAGCCAGCCACCGTAGGCTGAGTAGGCATGCAAGGGTAAGATTAAACAAGTAATTCTGTTTGCTTGCTGCACACACCATTATTTATCCAGAAAAATTAAATTCCTTTAAGCCTTTCAGCATGTTTCATAAACGGTTCAGGCGCATAGAACCACGTGTAAGGCGGGAAAGAGCAAGGCCATTCCCTGGGAACGACATGTTTATTAACCTCACTGAGTAATGCAAGCCTGTGCCTGGATGCTGGCTGGGAAACAGGGGAGCGGCATCAAGGGACCCTGGCAGATGAGGGCGCAGAAGCCACCCCTGCCACACACCTCTTCTCTCTCCCGGGATGCCACGCAGTGTGGAGGATGGTAGTCTGGTTTGGCGTCAAGCAGAGCTGGGTTCAAATGCTGGTTCTGCAGCTTCGAAGCTTCGTTACCTTGGACGTGGTACTGGTTATGGCAACTTTGCGTCTCAGTTTTCTCAGCAGCCGCCACTTATGGAGAGGCTTCTGTGTACTGTGCAACGTAGTTCATCTGCTTTAACATTTTTGTGGCTATCATCTATTGTGATAAATCATATATAACATGAAATTGATCATTTTATCATCTTCAGTGGCATTAAGAACATTCACTGCGCATCTGCCTTAATCTCGCATCGGTGCTACGAGGAGGGTGTTATTCTCTTCCTTTCACAGGGAAGGAAACCGAGGCTCTGAGAAATGACGTAATGATGATTCTTGTAAGATTCTTGGCACATTTCAGGTGCTAAATAGGAGGTAGCTATTATTATTATTATTTTCCTTTTCAGGCCACGGGCCAGAAGACCCAATCTAGACCCTCAGAGGTGCAAGGAAGAGAATGGAAGTTCTAGATTACCAGCTGCTCTGCCCGCGGAGGCAGGAACACGGCACCTTCACAGTGCCATCTGCCCAGTGCCAGGCAGGCGGGCGTGGGGTGCTGGCCGCAGCATGGTTCTCCCGGGCTGTCCCACTCCAGCCGCAGCCCCAGGGGGAAGGAAATGAGTTAAGCCTGTCTTCAGACACATTTGTATTGATTCTGTCGGTTCCTTGCTGCTCGCTGACGGGAGATAGATGGCTCGTAACGCAGCTGGGCACAGTGCATTACGTCCCCATCCTGGGGCTCCTAAATCATTTTGAAATTTTAAAGTCCCTAATCAATATTTTATCGCAAGCACAAGACAGTGATCAGGCCTGCTCCTCTCAGGGGCGTGTGCTCATACGCTGGGACCCAGTGGCTATCAGTGGCCAGGGGGCCAGCTGGACTCTGGGGGGGACCGCAGGCTGTGTTCTCCCCAAGGGTGGTCGTTTACTGCTTGCGGGGACGGGGCTGGCCCGCAGAGGTCACCTGGTCCCAGCACGCTCCTTTAAAGCGGGGGAAACCCGAGGCTTGAGAGATGACGTGGTTGGTCCTTGGCTGCCGCGCTCATAGCACAACTGACACCAGAATGAGGCCTTCTGACTTGTAGCCCAAAGCCCTTTCCACGAATCCACACCTAGCAGAATGCCTGGCGCATGCTAGGTGCTCGACAGATAGTTGTTCGGTGTTGAACGAATGTTAAAACTTGGGAATAGCCAAAGTCTGGGCTGAATAAGACTTCGTGCTTATCATTTAGTAAGTATTTACTAAGTGCCGGCCACTCTTCTAAGTTCTTTATGCGTAAAGTATCAGCCCGAACTCACCCTCCCGTGAAGCAGACGCTACTGCCGTCCTCATTTCACGTATAGCAAAACTAGGCGCCGAGAGGGTAAGTGGCTTGTCCAGGGTGGCAGAGCCGGGGAGTGAGGCGGGGCCAGCGTGGAAACCCCGGCACCGGGACGCTGGAGCCTGTGCCCGTGACCGCGGCGCCGTGTGGCCGCCACGCGCAGACGGGGCTTGCTTATCCCCGGACGTCTCTGACCCGCATCCAGTGCTCCCCTGGGCTTCATCGCAGGGGAAGGGCCGGGAAAGGAAAGAGGGCTTTGTTTCCGCAACCATGATCTGAAGGAAGGCCGTCTGCGTCAGAGCCGAGGCCTTTAGTGACGCCGGATGAGGAAAGTGTGACAGCTGGCGGCAGACTGGAGGGTGAGCAGCAGCAGCAGCAGCCGGATGTGGGGACCAGGTCCCGGCGTCCCCGAGGCTCGTGGCGGGAGGTAGGTGCCCAGCAAAGAAGCCCTGATGGTGCTGGCGGTCAGCAGGCCTGCTGGGTGCTGCAGCGCAGACGGGGAGGACACGGAGTCCTGGCCCAGAGCCTCGCCTGCGCCGTCTGGGCCCGCCCTGCAGCGTCTCCCTCCCGTTCTCTCGCCGCACATCCCCACTCTGTGCTCCAGCGTTCCCGCCTTGGTACCTGCCTCCCCCCACTTGTCGCCTTGGCCTGAAATGCTCGTCCGCATGGCGGTCCCCTGGCTGGCTCCTCCTTGCGGGCCAGGCAAGGCCCTTCATCCTGAGAAGCCAGGACAGCGCCTACAGCTGCTAAGTGCTGCACGCGCATCCGCTGAATTATAGCAGGGAATTAAGGGGTATTTTAAAAAGACCCCTCAGGTGCCGGGCAGAGCTGAGTAGGGGGGAAATTATAAAACAGTCCTGCCAGAGGGCAACAGCCCACGAGTGACCATGTCGCAGCTGCAAAGTTCTTTCTTACTTGGGTATGAAACTCGACTCCTTGTAGCTTCCAGGTCTTTATTCAAATCCTGGGGCCCCTCAAAGCCATGCCTGGGGCCCCGGCGTTCTGGGCTGACCGTGCACTGCAGAAGCTGGGGGAGTAGCTGTCGGGTCTGAGCTGCGGGGGTCTCACGATACACCGTGCAGCGGTCTGAGCTGTCAGAGTCAGCTCGCTTTCCCAAGAAGACACGCAGGGAATTCTGGGCCAACGTTCTGGCAGTTTTCCTAGAGCAGTAGGAGGTGTTGTCAAGAGGGGGGAAGAAAGCCGAGACATTGGCTGTCGTCCCTTTAAAGGGCCCTGTTACAAATGCGGGGTAATTACCGCTAATAAGGCGCATTGTTGGATGCTTGCGTCAATCTCATAAGAAATCTGGGACAAGTATCACTGCCCCTGGAGAGTGAAGCACTTGCCTGAGACTGCTCTGCTAGACCACGCACCGCAGCACTCCTGTCCCCATCGGATGCTTTACTCAGACGCCAGGGATGACTTCAGGCGTGTTTGTGATCACACGGAGCTGCGCTTCGCAAACCTGAGTGTGCACACAGATCACCTGGAAGTCTGTTAAAACAGGTTGTCAGAGATTCTCATTGCACAGGTCTGGGCGGGGCCTGAGGATCTGTAGGTCTGGGAAGCTGCCCCGTGGCACCGGCATGGACAGCCCCAGCGCGGCCTGGTGGCCGAGGCTGGCTGTCACACCACTGCCTCTCTCTGAACCCCAGAGAGCAGCAGGAAAAGCATTTCGTAAAGCTGTTGCAGACAGGGTCTCATTTGATCTCGCAACAATCCCTTGAGATAGCCACGTTTATGATTTCCATTTTTGTTTCAGAGATGTTGAGGAAACCACCAAAGTCTGGTGCCTCATTTGGCAAGTGGCTGAGCCTGAGTGTAGCTGGACTTCAGAACGATGGGTTTAACCACAATGGTCAAATCTCCCTCCTCCCTGGAAGTGAGAGAGATTTCCGGGTAACTGGGTCTCCTGTCCTCAGTGGAAGAAAGACCCGGCTTCCCGCTGGCCACTAACATCAAAGCCGATGTCCCTCATGTTTAGGAAAAAGCCTAAACTCCTTTCCAGGGGTCGCGGGTATCCTGACAGCTGGGTGCTTTGTCCCCCCTGGATCCTGCGGTGTCAGGTCACACCCGCAGGACCATTCACCCTTCTGCTGAGTTCCACGTGCCACCGCACAGGCCAGAGCGAGCCCGGGCAAACTCGCCACGCGGCCGGGTCGGTGTGGGAGCTCCTCCCGCTGCCAAGCATTCCCTGGGCAATTCCTGCCCTGCCTTCCCTGTGGCCGTTCAGAGCTGTCCTGCTTCTTGCCGTTTGGACAGAATGAGAGTCATTAAACTTCCAAAACTGATATATTAGCAACTTGAGGACCTCCTCCCACAGGTGTTTGCATTTAAAGAAGGGTTAAGAGAGAAGACAGTGATTAACCAACAGAATCATTTGGGAATGCTGAATTTCCGACGGGAGCATCGACAGGCAAGAGAGATGGTTTGGGACGGGGGTCTCTCTCCTCTCCCTATACTTTCCCGCATAGCCGCAAGCACAGGTGTTGCTCTGTAATTTAATTGTTTGCAGAATTGCCTGTTTCATGACTGGCTTCCCACTGGACCGCAAGCTCCACAGGAAGGAGAGACTTCATCCGTTTTGCTCCAGCTCTTGCTCAGAACCAAAGCGTCTAGTGGATTTGAAGCTCAGTCACAACTGAGATGTGCAGAAACGGGACGTGTTTTCCCTATCGCTGTCACCAGCCCCATTGTTGCTGTGGCGGAAAGACTCAAACTTGATGTTTAAAGGCAGCTTCGTCAAATTCTGGCTTGACGTGTCATCTCTTTTCACTAATTGCGCAAACAGTTAAAACTCAGTCATTTTACAATTCAGACCTCACATCAGGCTCTTCATCCCTTCTCGTGTGTTCCGCCCTCCTTTCCCGCCTGGGATGGCGCCTGTGTGCGGGAATGAGCTCGGGGACCGTGGCGCCACGAGCTGGGAAGGAGGTTCCTGTCTGGTTTGCCTGTTGGTTCCTGTCCTGGCTGACTTCCGGGCTGCAGGGGTGGGTCCTAGCTGGGCTGGGGCATCATCCTCTGTCCTCCCTGTATTGCTTGTCCGAGGGTCTGCAGTTTGCGTAACACACGGTCTGTCCTCTTGGTTCAGCCCGGGTGACCCTGCCCGCTGCCCAACCAGCTCGCGCCTTTACTGAGGTCTTGCTAGTCACAGTGACCCTCTGAAATTCCCAGGGTTCCCCTTGCATGTGTCTGCGTGTACGAGTGTGTGTGGTCAGGGGTGATGCACCCCCTCCAATAGGGTCAGGGACCCTTTGAGGAGAGAAGGGGACCTTTCTTCCCGCTTGGAATTCTGGAAGGCAACCACTGGGACAGATATCCCAAAAGGGACCAGCTGGGTCCTCTCAGGACATCGCCCCTGCAACTCTCTTCTCCTTCCTGCTGTCCTTGAGCTTTCCCTCCTCCGGTGGTGGTGAGCGGCTCCCACTCCACACCCTCCCTCTCTTCTATTCTGTGGAGTTCAGAAAAACTCTCTCATTTTCTCAAGTGCCTGGCTTTTGCACTGGAACACCAGGGCTTTCAAGAGTATTATGTTTTCTGCCAGGGCGTGCTGGCTCACGCCTATAATCCCAGCACTGTGGAAAGTGGGGTGGGAGGATCACTTGAGCCCAGGAGTTTGAGACCAGCCTAGGCAACATAGTGAGACCCCATGTCTAAAAGAAAAAAAAAAAATTAGCTGGGTATGGTAGTGTACCTGTAGTCCCAGCTACTCAAAAGGTTGAGACAGAAGGATCACTTGAGCCCAGGAGTTCGAGGTTACAGTGAGCTGTGATCACACCACTGCACTCCAGCCTGGGCGACAGAGCAAGATCCTGTCTCTTAAGAGACAGAGAGAGAGAGAGAGTTTTGTGTTTTCTGTGAATTTAAAAAGCTGAACTTGAATGTCAAAAGCATTGTTTCTTAGAAAACTTAATTCCTTGTTGTCTCTCCCACCCCACCCACCCTGCGGGGAGAAGCCGGTGGGCAGCACAATATAACATAGAATATACCGTAGAATGTATTTCTGAAATAAACAATAGCAGCTGGCATCAGAGAGGGTTTTCAGCTAACATCAGGGTTCATTTTGACGTTCTTAGAGCCACGGGCTGTTGAGTAAAGAGGACGGACGGGGGACTCCACGACATCACACACTTGGGACAGCAGAACAACGCGGCGATCGCTGTGGCCATAACGCTTCATTTACGAGAATTTTCCTACAGACTCTTTTATTTTACAATTTATTCTTCATTTTTTGAAGCAATTACATTGCATGAGGCATTGTGTCAGGACACATTCCTATGCGAGGGGACAAAATTTGTTAAATTGGGAGTGTTTATTAATTTCCCTCTTTCCCTAGCCTGTCAAAAATAATCTCGCTATCTAGCCCAATTGTCTCTCCTTTTCCTTCCAAAGAGAAAGGATTCTTATTTGTTGAGAGAGAGCTGAAGTTAATCCATGTCATAAGTGCTGAAGAGGAGGCAAGAGGATTTGGAGGAAGGAATCATTGATCGAACTTCAGTGTCAGTCTATACGTCACACGAGAAGACCACATTCATCTCTCCACTGCCGTTCTTATTTTGACCCAAAAGGTTTCCACCCACTTTACTCTAAGGACTCTTGGCCGTTACATGCTTGGAGATGAAACGCTGCTGTAACCAAAGGGTATTCAAAGAATGAGCTACAGGCTCTGAACAGGACTCCCAGCGAGGAGCGCAACAGCATTCTGAGTAACGGCAGCTTTGCGAAAGCAGATGTCCCAAGGGCATCTTGAAGGAGGTGGCCGTCGAGTGGGGGGCAGGCATCTTCCTCGGGCCTCCTGTACCTTGGAAAGGGCCTCCTCCCTCCTCCAAGGTGGCAAGAATAGCTGAGTCTGAGGGTGAGTCAGGGAGAAGGACTGGGCATGAGCAGCTCAGCCCCTTCTGGGCTCTACTTTCAGATTTGTAAACCCGCACGTCTCCTGGCCTGCTTCTCGGGGATGTCTGCATGGCTGATCTGATTAATTTGGAGATAAAGTATCAGCAAGCCCTCTTGGCCACAGATTTTAAACCTCATGGTCAGTAATATTGGTGATATTTCGAATTCTATCTGTATGACTCCTGTATATTTCTCTCATTTGGTTTTAATCTCCAGGTGAGGAAGAAAGAGGTGTTATTTATTAGCCCTCTAAAACGCCATCAGCTATGTTCATTTGGGTGTATAAATTTCCGTTGCCTTTATTATGAGACCAGCTTCCTTGCTTTATAGTTACGCCTGACACAGTAAAAGTGAGGAGCCACAAGGGAGGACGTCTTCCTTGGCCCTGTCCCTTTATTAATTAACTTTTAAAATTCCTCCAGAAAATATGGGACAAAAGGAAGTGTGCATTTCCTGCTCATTGAATGCGGTTGTGGGTGACTCCACCTGTCCTGTGTGAAAGAAGGTGCTTTTCTCACGATGGGTTATTTTTAGAATTGAGGGAAAGAAACAAATTGTGCTGTGATTCTTATTTTCCCCTATATTATTGATACTAATCTAAGCTCCTAAAGGGCGGGATCACGTTGTTCACCTTTTCACCGCAGGGTGTGCGGCCCCTTCTCTTCGTCTCCTCGCTGGGGCTCAGGTGTGGCTGTCGGAGAACCTGAAGTGAGGTATTCTGGAGGGAGGCCAAAGGACAGCCACCCCTGAGGGCCAGCGTTGCAGCTGAACCCTGGGAAGGGTCTCTTGTCTTCCTGTCTCTGGGAGCCCTTCCAACACCAGCAGGAGGGAGGACTCAGCCCACCCTGGAGTCCCGGAGAACAGGACCCTCACTCAGGGTGGATATGGCCCTCCCCCAGCAGGAAGCATGTGTATGTTTGGGAAGACGGCGTTCCACCCACATCCAGCTCCCTGGCATCTGCAGGTTCCTACCTGGGCCCTCTGTAGTCGGGTCTCCAGGCTCCCGGCAAGCCCACAGAGGAGAAAGTCCCACTAGCTTCTCCCACTGAATCCCCGAGGCTTCCCCAAATTCGCCCTGGTGTGTACAGGTGCTGACGGCCACTTGGTTTAGGAAATAGAGATGAGCTGGCAATGCAAGTGCAGGGGGAACAGCACATGGTCAACAAGCCACTCTTTCCAGAATCCTCTTGACTCCAGCCTGTCCAGACTAGATACTGTCCTTGTCTGCCCACAAGAAGCAGCCATCACCTGCACGGTTTGTAGAAATCACCTTGGAAGCCCCAGGGCACGTGAGAGTATGCTTGGCCCCCGGTGGGGGGCCGGGGGAAAATGCAGGCCCTCCTGCAAGGGCTGATTTGAATTGCCGTGCGATATAATCGGACCCTCTCGTTCTTAACCTGGTAATTTCTTCAGGCCCCCTTGCCTTGTGGCCTCAGGAATCCCTCTTATGAGTCCACTCTAATTTCCCTTTGGGCTTTCTCTACCCGGCTCTGCACTTCCGGTTTCCTTGCCTCCGATCCTTTTGGCCTCTGGACTTGGGTTTGAATCTCATCTTTTCCTGGGCTCTGTGTTGTTGCCCCTCTAGATTTTGTCTCTCGTAGCAGCGCGCTCTCTAGAACCCGATCCCAGCCTTGGATCCTTGGCTGGGGACCTGGCTGGGGCCAGCTGTGCCTGCTCTGGATGGTGGAATTCAAACAGGAGCTCTGATGTCAAGTGCGACAGAACCTGGAAGCTGACTCAGGGGGCTTTTGCCTGAATAGTGGGTTGTCCTTCTTACTAGCAGGCCTGGAACTGAGTGGCCGCATCCTGGGACCACATACCCAGAGTGGGTTTTGTGACAATGGTTTTTAGATACCTCAGGGCGTCTCCAGTATTTTTGCAGCTTTCACAAAGTTCATATACACTTCTTAAAACAAAGTGAATTTTACTTTTATTTTGAGAACAGAACAATGAGTTCTAAAACAGAATGAGCAAGAAAGGAAGTGAGATCATCAAACAAATTGGAGACAACTTCTGTAAGTTTCCTTTCTGTCCTGCCGCCCTTGTGTACATGCGTGCAAAACTCAGGCCAAAAGAGGCTTAAACAGGGGAAAGGATTTTAGCTATAGACAAGCCTGGCCTCTTAATGTTTTATTTTCTCCCTCCTCAAATATCAAAACCAGACTCATTGGTCTGATTGTTTAATTCCTGTTTCTAGGACACAGAAGGGAACCCAGAGTTTTATGACTGTAAGAAAATTAGAAGGGATTTGATTCAAAACCCTCGTTTTATGCACGAGGTAACTAAGGACCAACCAAGTGAGGTGAGTCAGCCAAGGCCACACAGGGAGTCGGTGGCAGGTGTGGGACCTGACACCAATCACTTCCTACTCAGCTGGTTCTCTGTCCCCTTGGCCTTCACTGCCAAGGGAGGGAAAGGAGGCCACGCAAGTGGGAGGAGTGAGGTCTCTGTTCCCACTTTCAGCTTGACACCGAGGAGGCTGCTGAGAGGAGGCTGAAAGACAGAAGAACGCCAGGAATTTGTTAAAGGACGGCATGGTGCTTTTAAATGTCACGCTTAGGTCAGCTTGTTGAGAAAAATGCAGAATCCATATCTGGGTGTTCATTAGATTCCTTTAAATTTTTGCAATAGAAGATGTGTAAGTCATGTATTTAAAACAGTATCCAAAAACCTCAAAGAAGCAGTTATGAAATATTTTGTTTTACTGGCAATGGGACAAAAAATAATTGGGCATTAAATCAAAGAAATGGGGAAAAGGGAGCTGCAAATCAAGGGAAATGGTGGAAAATTAGGTCTTAGTGGAGAGAAATGTGTACATATGAACTGCCTGATGTTTCAGGGAAAGAAATATGGTCCTGCAAATCTCCTCTTTAACCCTCGAAACTCGAAGGCTAAGTTGTGCTTGTCCGATTGCCAGTGTCTGGGGCGACGGCCGCTCATCGGGGGAGAACTGGCTTCTCCCTGTCCCGTCTTGTCAGAAATGCAGAGTGATGATTTCGACGTGGCTCCTGTTTTAAACAGTGGGTTGAGATCCATGCTGAGACTGTAGTCCCAGGACTAGCACAACACGCTCATTTCTTTCGCCTCTGACTGGGCAGTGGGTGACTTCGGTCTGATGACAGCCTACAGCAAGGGAGAAGGGGACATGAAGCCCTTCACCAGGGCCCTGCTGACGTGCCACCTGGCTTCATTAAATCACACCGAAAGCTGCCTTATTATCTGTCTGCTATGTACATAATGCCTATAAATTATAAATTAAAAAATAAATAATAAACACCTTTTTAATTGCATAGTCTCTTTCTCTCTTGTCAATTAGAGTGAACTTGCAAAGCTGCTTAACACAAAAAGCTACACAGACATCAACTCTTGTTAGATGCAGTACAGGCCGTTACACTGATTTTCCCATAGCTGCGAGGATTAATCACAGATAATCATCACGAAAGGATCACACCCATATAAATAATATAAAAATAGCAAAATGCCCAAAGTAGAACTACTGAGAATGAAGAAAAATCACTGAAAAATGAATAGCTGTGGGTTACCACTCGGGGAGCGAAAGAGAGGGAAAGGAGAGCATCAACTCCTGCTTTGCAAGAGCCCAGATCTTCCCTGCTGGATTAGGGGTCGGACCAGGGAAGGGGTCAAGTGACTGGCCCCGGATGTGGACAGCCTTTAATCACTTACCCTCCACGAGTTTGTCAGAGAGTGGCCTGGAACTCATATTGCCTAAATGTGAAGCAAAAGATGACGCCGGCCATTTAGTCCATCCCTAAAGAACTGGAGGTCCTGGGAATGTAACCGTGTTGATGTAATCTTTTTTTACATTAATAACTGAAGAAAAATGGGTGCCCTTTACAGGTTTTTAAGATTAGGAAACAAAAAGGAGTCAGGAGTCAAACAGGGTCTGTAAGGTGGATACTTAATGATTTCCCACAGAAACTCTCACAAAATTGCCCGTTTGATGAGAGCAAGAATGAGCAGGAACATTGCTGTGGTGGAGAAGGTCTCTCTGGTGAAGCTTTCCCTGGCGTTTTTCTGCTAAATCTTTGGCTAACTTCCTCAGAACACTCTCACAATAAGCAGATGTTATCATTATTTGGCTCTCCAGAGAGTCAACAAGCAAAACACCTTGAGCATCCCCAAAAACAGTTGCCGTGAGCTTTGCTCTTGACTGGTCCACTTTTGCTTTGCCTGGACCACTTCTACCTCTTGGTAGCCACTGCTTTGCTTGTGTTTTGTCTTCAGGATTGTACTGGTAAAGCCATGTTTCACCTGCTGTTACAATTCTTTGAAGAAATGTTTCAGGGACTTGATCCCACTCGTTGAAAATTTCTGTTGAGAGCTCTGCTTTGGGCGGAAGACTGGCAAAATCATTGATGCTTAATGAAGCTTATGGGGACAATGACCCAAAGAAATCAGTAGTTTATAAATGGATAGCTCGTTGTCTACAGCTGATCTGGGTGCAATGAAAATTTTGGCACCAACCAAGTGGAAAGTTTGTTCAACTTTAATTTCTCAGTCAGAGCTGTGTAAGCTGAACCGATTGGGATGTCTAAGATGTTGGCTATTGCTTCTGCCGTTAATCGTTGGTCCTCTTCAATTAGGGCACAAACAAGATTAATCTTTTCCTTGCAAATTGATGTGGATAATTTGCTGCTGTGGGCTTCATCTTCAACATCATCTCCTCCCTTCTTAAAACAAGTTATCCATTCGCAAACTGCTGATTTCTTTGGGTCATTGTGCCCATCAGCTTCACTAAGCATCAATGATTCCACCATTCTTCCACCCAAACTTCACCATAAATTTGCTCTTTGTTCTTGCTTCAATTTTAGCAGAATTCATGTTGCTCTCCTAGGGGCTCTTTTCAAACTGATGTCTTATACTTCAAACTAGACTCTGTTCAGACATGCTATAACAAGGTATTATGAGTTTATTTTGGTGCAAAAAAATTGAAATCCATGCAGTTTTTCGCAATACGCATTTTCCATGAACTTGCTGAAGAATCCTCCTCACGTTTGTCTTTCCAGTTTAACCTGAAGGATTCATGAAGGGGTGGGAGTTTGAATTCATTTTTGAAGTAAGAAAGACATTTGCTCTGGGAATAGGACTTGCAACCACAGGGAGGACCATACATGGAGAATGAAGGTCTTGACATAATTGTGCTACCTTAGAACCAGGTGCTTGGTACCAGGATGGACAGGCTAAAGCTTGCAGAGGCCCATATGAATACGGTACTGTCAGTATGCGAGGCTGTTGTTTGGTATTTCCCCTGTGGGGAGTAAAATAAAATGGAGGTTAGGTGAGCTCTCAGCAGGCTAAATATATTGAGGTCTGAAATGCTTCTCTTTAGATCATTGGTGAGAATTGTGTTTCTACCCAGTCTGAATTGACTCAGCATTTAAGTTTACAGGGCTGTCCAATCAGCATCTTTCACTGACACTTGAAAGTTAAAGTTTGAAAAGGAGAAGGCTTTGCCCCTGCATCCTGATCCCGTACACCTGTGAGGTCGTTCTTCACTTGCGGCCTGCGCTGGGTGTTCCCCGCTGCACTGGCTGGGGCTGAGCCCCGGGGTACCTCGCAGGGGCCCTGTGACCACTCTGTGCTCCAGGAAGCTGAATAGGGCATCTCTAGCTGTTCCGTGTGTTGCTTTCCGTTTCAACCTTCAGGTAGTTCTTCTTTTTCTCCTTCAAATCTCCTGGTTTGATTGCTTTGGAATTGTGTGGCTGTCAGTCCTGAAAATGGCAAGACAAGGCGTCTGGGCTAATGAACAGCTGCAGGAAGATAATTAGTGCTCTTCCACCTTCCTCGCAGCCTTCTCCACCTCACCACGACACTGCCTGTAACATCTGTGCTTCCCAGCAGCTGAGCTGTAAAACACCCTTCCCTGCTCTTCACGAAACAACTGTCAGACGGGCCGGCACCCACGTTAAGGGCAAAACTTACAAAACGCTACAAAAGATGGGCTGTGTTATTCCCAAGTCATGGATGTTGAGTCTTTCCATGAGAGAGGACCACAGAGAACTTGCTTGGATGTTCCTAGTTAGGTCCGGAGCCGAGAGGGAGACACACGAAGCCTCAGGTTTAGCAAAATGCCGTTTATTTTGAGCATCTGGGTGCAGATGGGTGGAGGCCAAAACAAGCGTCCACCCCTGGAAGGGGAGAGGGGTGGGTTTTACAGAGGGTTTTTCCAGGGGGAGTGAGTAACTGGGCCAGAACAGCTGTTTATAATAAATTCCTTTTAAACAACCAGCTCCTAGGACCCCTGCCCCAGTCACACCCGTCCTGCAGCCCCCCTGTTCTTATCAGGAGAGATGGGGGGATAAACTTCATTCCCATCGGGGGAAAAAGGAATGCAAGTTCCCCTCTTGCATTCCATTCCTTCATCTCCCCAGGGGTCTGGCAAAGGCTGCTGGCCTAATGCTAGCGTGCTGGGGTTGGGGAGCGGAGGGGAGGGTGGGGACCAGCAAAGCAGCCAGGGAGCTCCTTCAAGTCCTCTCAGGGCAGGTTGCTGAAGCCCAGGCTTTCCAAACCAGCCTAGAACTACTTTGACAATCGCCAGAGGGGAGGGCGGGATGATCCCAGATTCCTTACTGCCTCATCCAGCAACAATATGCAAAAGGATAAACCCAATAGCAGGGGCCCCCTGCAGAGGCTACGTTTGTCGCAAGCACAACTGTTCCGGCACGTGTACCGGCTGCATATCAGACCTGTTCTCATGTTCCCTCATGATCCCTCCTCAAGTGCTAACTGGATAACATTTATCGAGTACCTGCTTTGTGCCAGAGGTGGTCCTAGGTGCTTTTGATAATTTTGTGCAGGAAGGATATCACTAAGATTGCTTTATTAGTCACGTTAATTTTTTTTCTGGTTCGTGAGAGCTAATTTGTATGTGCTAGACTTTACCCCACCTGCGGTTGCAACATTTAAGCCTCTGTTGGGCCTTGCCCACCCCACCCCGCTATCCGGGTATTTCTGGGCATCCCAGGGGGTGTCTCAGCAATAATGAAGAGTGGTCCTCTCCCGTGTATTCCGCCGGCCCGGCCTCCTGACAGTGTCTGTCGCCCACAAGCACTTGAGGGAGGCGCCCTGCTGCCGCCTTCCTGCCTGGGGCGCTGCCTTCCAGCGCAGCTCCCCTCTGCAAACTCTCCCCTCTGCAAACTCTCCCGACATTACTGTGCTAGTGAAGTGCATCCAGGCTGCGCTTTGTCCTCTGCGTCCAGGGGCAGCGCTGCTGTGCCTTGAGTACCACAAATATTCCTGCGAAAACGGCTCCTCCGCTTCTGCTTGGGCCCCTGCCAAGCGCCAGTGGAAATCACGCACACAGGGTCCTCTTGGTTTCCTCACTTCCCTTACCCCGCCACTGCGGCGTCCTCCACGTACACATTGTTCCCAGAGATCTGCGCCTGGCCAGCGCGGTGGGGGCGTCACAGGCCCCATATGGGCCCTTTCGGGCCTCAGTCAAGATCACCCGGCATGGAGCAGTTAAACTGATGTCAAGTCTCAAATTGCCTTGCCCAGGGGATGTTTACTGGTGTTAAGGGAGAAATAACGTGTCATTATGCAAATGTGGTCCAAATAAGTTTGAATCTGAGCAGGAAAACACTCTTTTACCAAACAGGCTAAAACTACCCTTGCCTGGAGGACTATTAAGCCTTTCCGGAGAATCTGCAGGTTAGAGAAACCACAGACAATGTGCTCAGGTGGGGGTTTAGTGCATCGGGTAGCAGGGGCACAGC
>NW_012148019.1:422980-428903 GCF_000956105.1 Propithecus coquereli | reverse complement strand
GTGTCTGTCGCCCACAAGCACTTGAGGGAGGCGCCCTGCTGCCGCCTTCCTGCCTGGGGCGCTGCCTTCCAGCGCAGCTCCCCTCTGCAAACTCTCCCCTCTGCAAACTCTCCCGACATTACTGTGCTAGTGAAGTGCATCCAGGCTGCGCTTTGTCCTCTGCGTCCAGGGGCAGCGCTGCTGTGCCTTGAGTACCACAAATATTCCTGCGAAAACGGCTCCTCCGCTTCTGCTTGGGCCCCTGCCAAGCGCCAGTGGAAATCACGCACACAGGGTCCTCTTGGTTTCCTCACTTCCCTTACCCCGCCACTGCGGCGTCCTCCACGTACACATTGTTCCCAGAGATCTGCGCCTGGCCAGCGCGGTGGGGGCGTCACAGGCCCCATATGGGCCCTTTCGGGCCTCAGTCAAGATCACCCGGCATGGAGCAGTTAAACTGATGTCAAGTCTCAAATTGCCTTGCCCAGGGGATGTTTACTGGTGTTAAGGGAGAAATAACGTGTCATTATGCAAATGTGGTCCAAATAAGTTTGAATCTGAGCAGGAAAACACTCTTTTACCAAACAGGCTAAAACTACCCTTGCCTGGAGGACTATTAAGCCTTTCCGGAGAATCTGCAGGTTAGAGAAACCACAGACAATGTGCTCAGGTGGGGGTTTAGTGCATCGGGTAGCAGGGGCACAGCCAGCATTTTGCAGAGCTGAGAAGAGTAGCACCTTCCTGGAAACTGAGCGTCAGTTCCTAAGACTCAGCCGCATTCCAGGCAGAACTGGGTGCAACCTGCTGAGGACGGCCCAGGCCGGCCGGGGCTCGTCCTTGCGTGAGGGTCATCGCTGACTCTTCAGAGGCACAGGAGAGGAACATCCAGGTCCACTGCCTCTCTAGAGCGTGTCTTCGGTTTTCTCTAAATCCTTTTTTTAAACCTCCATAAATTCCCAGTTAAAAAACTCTTTAAATATTATAAAAATGTAGCTACCTGGCCAGAGAGGATACTTCCTGATTCATAGAATTTAGCCTCTGATGCTTAGAGTTGGCAAAACCACTACTTATTAAAGAGGTTTAATTATCTCTGAATGTGCGAGTACTCCCCCTTCCTTATCTGCTTTACCTTTCTTCCTCCCTCCATGGATTCCACTCAACTGGAGCCTGGCGTGTGAGGTCCTTATGATGAATTTCCCAGGGGAAAATGGAATAAAAGGCAGGTCTCGGCCCTCCAGCTGCTCACGGTCCAGTGGGGGAAACAGACGGGCAAGTGGCCTGTGGCGTGCCAGCTGCTGCACAGGGAGGCCCTCGGTGCAGTCTCTGCGGAGAAGAGATCCCGGAACCAGATCTGGCAGGAGCGGGTGTGGGTGGGAGTAAGGAAGGCTTCAGAGTGGAGGGGACCCCAGAGCTGAGTCCTGAACACTCGGTCAGTGTGGATTAAGCAAAAGGGCTTCTCAGAGGGAACAGCTGTGTAGAATGGAGGCTCGGAGAGCGTGGTGTGACTGCGGGTCTGCAGTAAATTGTCGAGGGATTGAACATGGGACGCAAGTCTACCATGGGTGAGTGTGAGACTTGGTAAGAAGCCACGGAGGGCCTTGTCAGTTAAGAACAGCACACTGAGGAGACCATAGCTTGTCCAAAAAGCAATGGGAAATCACTGGTGGATTTTAAGCCTGGGATTGTCATGCTCAGAGTTGCTTTTTAAGAATCCTTACTCAAGCTCCAAGTTTACCAGGAGCTGTATCATCCACTATTAGAGCTAATGTAACAGAGAATGGCCTGAAAAAAAATGGCAAAAATATTTAATGTCCCTCGGAAACATCCTCCACTCTTTTTTGAGAACTAAAACCTGCACCCCTGCCTCAGGCCAGTGGTTGGGAGGGGCGGGGTGAGCCTTTCGTTGTTTGTGCTAAAGGAGATGGCCCGGCTGAGACCTGGTAAAGGGAGGTCCTGGGTGGGGGTCACAAGATTGTCTTGAGCAGAGATGGGACTATCAGAATCATCAACTGTAGTTGAACAGTAATTGCCTGAAGCTGAGAACACATCCTTTAACAGTTCCATATTTCTGCTTGTTATGAGGATGATGGCATTGCAGGCGGGAGTCTCCATCCTCCTCTCCTCCTTTTGCTGGCAAAGTGATAAAATGTCTCTTTCCTTCCTCCTCAAACCACTTGTCCTTGTTCTTCTGATTCGGCCTGGTGGACAAGTGGCTGAGCTTTCAGTAATGCTAAGACAGAACTCCAGGGCAGACTCAGATGAGTCTGTTCCTGTGTTTCCTGGTTTCTTCATGGTTTGCCAAAAAGCACAGAAGACAACCGCTGTCCATTCACTGGAGTCCGTCGATGGACTCCTGCTTGCCTTATGTGATTGGCACCTGAGAGCCTTTGGCTGACCAGGGTTCCGTTCGCACGTTCAGACCAGCTCTGGCGTGGAGAGCTTTTGATGTGTCCATTTTTGACAAAGTGAGTGATCGAAGAGCCTCAATTGTTTGTTCTTAGAGAGCTGTTTTGGTCTTGGCAGAAGACAACACGTTGACGTGGACGGAAGTCACCGCTGCTGTGAGTGAGAAGATACCTCAGCTGCTAGTTGGCTTAAGGCAACGTCGCTGGCTAGTCAAGTAATACTGTTCTCGGCCTTACGGATTTCAGGAGTTTTATTACCCAGCACACTGCAATTTGGACAGGAACAATGCTTTTTCCACACCGTGTTATTTCTGGAAATTTGATGTATTCCTCCATTGCTCTACCTGCCTGGAAGATGTTTTTCTAAAGTCAGGCAGAAGAAAACCTACACTGGCTGCTGGAAAGTGGATGCCTGCTATTCACAATGCAATTATCATGACAAGTATTTCTAATTGCCACTTCCCTTCCTCCAAGCTCTCCTTTTCTTCAGACATAGCGAATTTCTGGTAATCTTGGGTTATTATCACACTGAGCTGCTAACCTGAGTCTTGACACTCCTCCTGGAGACCCGTGTCAGAAATAATTACAGCCGAGGAGAGGTGATTCTTTCTCCATTATTAGCAGTCGTGGGTGTTGGTATCTAGCATTGATTAGCAATTTGGAACGACGCATTCTTTGGGCTCCGAAATGCGTTTTGTTTCTTCTGTGCCTTGGAGGACAGCGCACATTGTTCTTCATTCTGGCCTCCCTTTGCCCTTGTGTGATTTGAGAAGTTTCCTTTCATGCTCCAGTGATTTATTTACTTCTAATGTTATTTTCTCCTCTCTCTCATTTTTCAAACTATTTGCTGGTTCTGTTGGTGAAATAGAGAGAATTCACCTCTTGGAATTGGATACGGTGTATGGTTGTGGGAGTTCTGAGAACCAAGACAGGACCATTTAGCACCCAGTAACCCAGGCCTCTGCCAGCAGGAGTAGGAGGGGCAGGGAGAGAGCGGACTGGTTTGGATAGGAAGGAGGGAGAGGCAGGGGTTGCTGCCTGCATAGACGCCTACGTCCAAGAAGCCCACTGCTTTTCTCTTAGACAATCCCCTTTCCCTGCTCATTAGCCACGGGCCTGGGATTGCGATGCAGCGGGACTGGGGAGTTAAGTTTATAACCGTAGCTCTGGAAGGGGCCTGCTCAGCTGTTGCTTCTTCCTGCTGTCAATGGGGAGTATGGAGGCACATACTCTGCTCAACAGCTCATGGTTGGATGTCGCCCCTGTTCTGAAGAGGCTCTCTTGCAAGTGGTTGTATTAATAAAGTCAAAGGAACTCCAGGAAGGCAGTATGAACGTAGGGAAACTCCTCATCAGAATTCTGAGTCCTATTTATTTATTGAATTAGTTGAGCAGGAGAATGTCAGCAAATAAGACACTTTCTTTCCTGGTCTGTTTATTCTTCTTAAGATTCTATCAAAGCCAGAATCTAGTCCCTGAGGATGCTTCCGGCATTTCTGTGCTGTGCCGGGGTTGCTGTACCTTACCGAGACTCTTCCGTACTTTTGTCCTTGTATAGATGCAACTCTGAGTCTAGACTCTTTGAAAAGGCAACTGCCCTGTCCCTCAGTAACTGGATTTACTCCAGCATGGGACTGGGTGGAAAGTGAAGTCCAGGATCTCAGTGTGACAGCTTTATGTGACATAGAGTTTATTTGCTCATTTATTCATCCACTCAATAAACATGTATTAAAATACCTCATCATACTTGGTGACAGTCTAGGCATTATAATATTTGTGCGTAATCTGCCATGTTCCGGGGGCCTGCAGACACACATCATTGGAGTGCTGTGTCCTATAGAGGTTATCCATATGGGCTTTGAATTCAGGTCTGAAGTCCCAGTCCCGACAGATAGCACATGTGTGACTTTGGACATGTCTAGCAACTTCCGCAAGCCTCAACACACTTATCTGTGAGATGAGGATGATATTCGTTCCTATCTGGCAGAGCTGTTGATGGAAACAAATGACTTAACGTACATTAAGTGCTCGCATTGCCGCATCATAAATTTACATTATCTGTTCTCATTTTTTAATTTAATCTTCACAATGACCCTGAAAAATAGGTATGATTGTATCGCCATTCTGTATAGAGAATGCAATGTTACAGATTTTGGAGAATTTATGTCTCAGATTTTAGAACTTTAAGTCACTACAGCCAGCTTATTGTTTTATAGGTGAAGTAACTGAGGGGCAGAGAGGTCGTGGACAGGACCACAGCCCAGGCCCCCAATTTTCAGGCCGGGTCTCTTTTGTTGCTCAGTGATTCCCCTCGCTGGCATTGCGCTCCGTGGCCATCTGGAGGGATGCTCTTCGGACTGTCTGTAAATGCCCATCGCCTAGCGATGACAGACTCAGCCCTCCCTTATTGGAAGGTTGACTACCCCGTTCATATTACCCGGACCATTTTCGTCTCCTCTCTCTCTGCACGTGGGGCCCTTCCGGCCCCATTAACACCTGCACCAGCAAGGAACGGTAACAGGGAAGGAGATTCAAGCCACTCCGTTCCGCTCCTTATCAGCAGCTCTGTTGAAAAGATTTGGTGGATGGGGAGGCTGGATTTCCGCTACGGTGGGCGTTTTTTTTTTTTACTATAGCCATGGGTTTAAATAAGCTGAGCGACCTTCCCTGCTGTTACTATGGATAAATGAGTCAATTGTCCAGCCCTTGGGACCCGTGGCCACAGGGACCCCCTGCCTGCCCAGCCAGCGCCTCCTGCCCCCCTGGCTCTCTGCCTTTCCTGCTTGTGCCCCGTTAAAGACCCTCCCCTGGGAGCTCCTGGTTTCACATTGGAGACAGCATCCTCACCAAGGTCACCGAGCCCTTGGCCATGTATTTTAGGGCTACCGTGCCGCACAGGTGAAAGGAGCCCCAAACTTGTGCACCACAGTGGCCCCGGGCCAGTGTGAATTAGAAAAATACAAAGCTGGAAATCAAAACATGTCAAACATTTCCTTTCATTATTGTTATATTTTAAAAGCTAGTTCTCTTTCTGGCTAGACTACATTCTCCTTGGAGAGTGCAAGCTTTCCTCTGTCTGAGGTCCTTGGGGCTTCTCTGCCGCTTGTTATCGTGTCTGCATTCGGCCGTGGCCTGGGCCGCTGTTGGCAGCGGTGCCCTTGCGGCCACACTGCTGTTGACCCTGTCAAGTGGACTTCCTTCCATGGGCTCTTCATCGCGGGGTGTCAGCAGAACACAGTCCCCAAATCATTGGGCTCTTTTGGCCTGTTCTACTTCTTAAGTCCTCTGTTTATCATGGATCTTGTACACTTCCTTTTGTCTTTTGTTACCTAACGCCTTTCTCCTGTGGCTTGACTGCCAGTAACAAGTATGGGCTGAATCGTGATGGCGGATGTGATATTGGGCAGCCACTTGGGAGCTGGGGATGCAGCTCTGCTGAATGGCCTCGATTTTCTCGTCTGTGACAGTGTGGGGCTGTTCTACGTGGCATCTGTTGTCCCTTTCAGCGCTAACTTTCTATGATTCTGTAAATACTTGTCT
>NW_012148019.1:394223-422930 GCF_000956105.1 Propithecus coquereli | reverse complement strand
GACTATTAAGCCTTTCCGGAGAATCTGCAGGTTAGAGAAACCACAGACAATGTGCTCAGGTGGGGGTTTAGTGCATCGGGTAGCAGGGGCACAGCCAGCATTTTGCAGAGCTGAGAAGAGTAGCACCTTCCTGGAAACTGAGCGTCAGTTCCTAAGACTCAGCCGCATTCCAGGCAGAACTGGGTGCAACCTGCTGAGGACGGCCCAGGCCGGCCGGGGCTCGTCCTTGCGTGAGGGTCATCGCTGACTCTTCAGAGGCACAGGAGAGGAACATCCAGGTCCACTGCCTCTCTAGAGCGTGTCTTCGGTTTTCTCTAAATCCTTTTTTTAAACCTCCATAAATTCCCAGTTAAAAAACTCTTTAAATATTATAAAAATGTAGCTACCTGGCCAGAGAGGATACTTCCTGATTCATAGAATTTAGCCTCTGATGCTTAGAGTTGGCAAAACCACTACTTATTAAAGAGGTTTAATTATCTCTGAATGTGCGAGTACTCCCCCTTCCTTATCTGCTTTACCTTTCTTCCTCCCTCCATGGATTCCACTCAACTGGAGCCTGGCGTGTGAGGTCCTTATGATGAATTTCCCAGGGGAAAATGGAATAAAAGGCAGGTCTCGGCCCTCCAGCTGCTCACGGTCCAGTGGGGGAAACAGACGGGCAAGTGGCCTGTGGCGTGCCAGCTGCTGCACAGGGAGGCCCTCGGTGCAGTCTCTGCGGAGAAGAGATCCCGGAACCAGATCTGGCAGGAGCGGGTGTGGGTGGGAGTAAGGAAGGCTTCAGAGTGGAGGGGACCCCAGAGCTGAGTCCTGAACACTCGGTCAGTGTGGATTAAGCAAAAGGGCTTCTCAGAGGGAACAGCTGTGTAGAATGGAGGCTCGGAGAGCGTGGTGTGACTGCGGGTCTGCAGTAAATTGTCGAGGGATTGAACATGGGACGCAAGTCTACCATGGGTGAGTGTGAGACTTGGTAAGAAGCCACGGAGGGCCTTGTCAGTTAAGAACAGCACACTGAGGAGACCATAGCTTGTCCAAAAAGCAATGGGAAATCACTGGTGGATTTTAAGCCTGGGATTGTCATGCTCAGAGTTGCTTTTTAAGAATCCTTACTCAAGCTCCAAGTTTACCAGGAGCTGTATCATCCACTATTAGAGCTAATGTAACAGAGAATGGCCTGAAAAAAAATGGCAAAAATATTTTATGTCCCTCGGAAACATCCTCCACTCTTTTTTGAGAACTAAAACCTGCACCCCTGCCTCAGGCCAGTGGTTGGGAGGGGCGGGGTGAGCCTTTCGTTGTTTGTGCTAAAGGAGATGGCCCGGCTGAGACCTGGTAAAGGGAGGTCCTGGGTGGGGGTCACAAGATTGTCTTGAGCAGAGATGGGACTATCAGAATCATCAACTGTAGTTGAACAGTAATTGCCTGAAGCTGAGAACACATCCTTTAACAGTTCCATATTTCTGCTTGTTATGAGGATGATGGCATTGCAGGCGGGAGTCTCCATCCTCCTCTCCTCCTTTTGCTGGCAAAGTGATAAAATGTCTCTTTCCTTCCTCCTCAAACCACTTGTCCTTGTTCTTCTGATTCGGCCTGGTGGACAAGTGGCTGAGCTTTCAGTAATGCTAAGACAGAACTCCAGGGCAGACTCAGATGAGTCTGTTCCTGTGTTTCCTGGTTTCTTCATGGTTTGCCAAAAAGCACAGAAGACAACCGCTGTCCATTCACTGGAGTCCGTCGATGGACTCCTGCTTGCCTTATGTGATTGGCACCTGAGAGCCTTTGGCTGACCAGGGTTCCGTTCGCACGTTCAGACCAGCTCTGGCGTGGAGAGCTTTTGATGTGTCCATTTTTGACAAAGTGAGTGATCGAAGAGCCTCAATTGTTTGTTCTTAGAGAGCTGTTTTGGTCTTGGCAGAAGACAACACGTTGACGTGGACGGAAGTCACCGCTGCTGTGAGTGAGAAGATACCTCAGCTGCTAGTTGGCTTAAGGCAACGTCGCTGGCTAGTCAAGTAATACTGTTCTCGGCCTTACGGATTTCAGGAGTTTTATTACCCAGCACACTGCAATTTGGACAGGAACAATGCTTTTTCCACACCGTGTTATTTCTGGAAATTTGATGTATTCCTCCATTGCTCTACCTGCCTGGAAGATGTTTTTCTAAAGTCAGGCAGAAGAAAACCTACACTGGCTGCTGGAAAGTGGATGCCTGCTATTCACAATGCAATTATCATGACAAGTATTTCTAATTGCCACTTCCCTTCCTCCAAGCTCTCCTTTTCTTCAGACATAGCGAATTTCTGGTAATCTTGGGTTATTATCACACTGAGCTGCTAACCTGAGTCTTGACACTCCTCCTGGAGACCCGTGTCAGAAATAATTACAGCCGAGGAGAGGTGATTCTTTCTCCATTATTAGCAGTCGTGGGTGTTGGTATCTAGCATTGATTAGCAATTTGGAACGACGCATTCTTTGGGCTCCGAAATGCGTTTTGTTTCTTCTGTGCCTTGGAGGACAGCGCACATTGTTCTTCATTCTGGCCTCCCTTTGCCCTTGTGTGATTTGAGAAGTTTCCTTTCATGCTCCAGTGATTTATTTACTTCTAATGTTATTTTCTCCTCTCTCTCATTTTTCAAACTATTTGCTGGTTCTGTTGGTGAAATAGAGAGAATTCACCTCTTGGAATTGGATACGGTGTATGGTTGTGGGAGTTCTGAGAACCAAGACAGGACCATTTAGCACCCAGTAACCCAGGCCTCTGCCAGCAGGAGTAGGAGGGGCAGGGAGAGAGCGGACTGGTTTGGATAGGAAGGAGGGAGAGGCAGGGGTTGCTGCCTGCATAGACGCCTACGTCCAAGAAGCCCACTGCTTTTCTCTTAGACAATCCCCTTTCCCTGCTCATTAGCCACGGGCCTGGGATTGCGATGCAGCGGGACTGGGGAGTTAAGTTTATAACCGTAGCTCTGGAAGGGGCCTGCTCAGCTGTTGCTTCTTCCTGCTGTCAATGGGGAGTATGGAGGCACATACTCTGCTCAACAGCTCATGGTTGGATGTCGCCCCTGTTCTGAAGAGGCTCTCTTGCAGGTGGTTGTATTAATAAAGTCAAAGGAACTCCAGGAAGGCAGTATGAACGTAGGGAAACTCCTCATCAGAATTCTGAGTCCTATTTATTTATTGAATTAGTTGAGCAGGAGAATGTCAGCAAATAAGACACTTTCTTTCCTGGTCTGTTTATTCTTCTTAAGATTCTATCAAAGCCAGAATCTAGTCCCTGAGGATGCTTCCGGCATTTCTGTGCTGTGCCGGGGTTGCTGTACCTTACCGAGACTCTTCCGTACTTTTGTCCTTGTATAGATGCAACTCTGAGTCTAGACTCTTTGAAAAGGCAACTGCCCTGTCCCTCAGTAACTGGATTTACTCCAGCATGGGACTGGGTGGAAAGTGAAGTCCAGGATCTCAGTGTGACAGCTTTATGTGACATAGAGTTTATTTGCTCATTTATTCATCCACTCAATAAACATGTATTAAAATACCTCATCATACTTGGTGACAGTCTAGGCATTATAATATTTGTGCGTAATCTGCCATGTTCCGGGGGCCTGCAGACACACATCATTGGAGTGCTGTGTCCTATAGAGGTTATCCATATGGGCTTTGAATTCAGGTCTGAAGTCCCAGTCCCGACAGATAGCACATGTGTGACTTTGGACATGTCTAGCAACTTCCGCAAGCCTCAACACACTTATCTGTGAGATGAGGATGATATTCGTTCCTATCTGGCAGAGCTGTTGATGGAACAAATGACTTAACGTACATTAAGTGCTCGCATTGCCGCATCATAAATTTACATTATCTGTTCTCATTTTTTAATTTAATCTTCACAATGACCCTGAAAAATAGGTATGATTGTATCGCCATTCTGTATAGAGAATGCAATGTTACAGATTTTGGAGAATTTATGTCTCAGATTTTAGAACTTTAAGTCACTACAGCCAGCTTATTGTTTTATAGGTGAAGTAACTGAGGGGCAGAGAGGTCGTGGACAGGACCACAGCCCAGGCCCCCCGATTTTCAGGCCGGGTCTCTTTTGTTGCTCAGCGATTCCCCTCACTGGCATTGCGCTCCGCGGCCATCTGGAGGGATGCTCTTCGGACTGTCTGTAAATGCCCATCGCCTAGCGATGACAGACTCAGCCCTCCCTTATTGGAAGGTTGACTACCCCGTTATTACCGGACCATTTTCGTCTCCTCTCTCTCTGCACGTGGGGCCCTTCCGGCCCCATTAACACCTGCACCAGCAAGGAACGGTAACAGGGAAGGAGATTCAAGCCACTCCGTTCTGCTCCTTATTAGCAGCTCTGTTGAAAAGATTTGGTGGATGGGAAGGCCGGATTTCCGCTACGGTGGGCTTTTTTTTTTACTATAGCCATGGGTTTAAATAAGCTGAGCGACCTTCCCTGCTGTTACTATGGATAAATGAGTCAATCGTCCAGCCCTTGGGACCCGTGGCCACAGGGACCCCCTGCCTGCCCAGCCAGCCCCTCTGGCCCCCCTGGCTCTCTGCCTTTCCTGCTTGTGCCCCGTTACAGACCCTCCCCTGGGAGCTCCTGGTTTCACATTGGAGACAGGGTCCTCTCCAAGATCACTGAGTCCTTGGCCATGTATTTTAGGGCTATCGTGCCGCACAGGTGAAAGGAGCCCCAAACTTGTGCACCACAGTGGCCCCGGGCCAGTGTGAATTAGAAAAATACAAAGCTGGAAATCAAAACGTGTCAGACATTTCCTTTCATTATTGTTATATTTTAAAAGCTAGTTCTCTTTCTGGCTAGACCACATTCTCCTTGGAGAGTGCAAGCTTTCCTCTGTCTGAGGTTCTTGGGGCTTCTCTGCCGCTTGTTATTGTGTCTGCATTCGGCCGTGGCCTGGGCTGCTGTTGGCAGCGGTAGCCTTGTAGCCACACCGCTGTTGACCCTGTCAAGTGGACTTCCTTCCGTGGGCTCTTCATCGCGAGTTGTCAGCAGAACACAGTCCCCAAATCATTGGGCTCTTTTGGCCTGTTCTACTTCTTAAGTCCTCTGTTTATCATAGATCTTGGACACTTCTTTTGTCTTTTGTTACCTAACGCCTTTCTCCTGTGGCTTGACTACCAGTAACAAGTATGGGCTGAATCATGATGGCGGATGTGATATTGGGCAGCCACTTGGGAGCTGGGGATGCAGCTCTGCCGAATGGCCTAGATTTTCTCGTCTGTGACAGTGTGGGGCTGTTCTACGTGGCATCTGTCGTCCCTTTCAGCACTAACTTTCTATGATTCTGTAAATACTTGTCTCAGTAAGTCCCTCTTTGGGTTCATAGAACCAAACCACTATGTATGGGCAAGAAATCAGGCACCTGGTATGTAGTTTAATGTCTCCATTTATCATAATTTCAAATTCTCCATTTCCTTTTTTCCCTCATAGAATCTTCTGTTCAAAGTTTTAGCAATATTGTGAGAAGACACGGGATACCATCCTTGGAAGCTCTTTGAGCATTTCAGAAGAAAGCTATTATTCTAAATCCAAGGCATTATTCCTAAAATTTTAAGATTTCTCTAAAGTAACCAAAGAGTAGCTTATATATTTTTAGAAGCTCAATGTGATGCTCCTCCAGAATGAAGCTAATGCTTCCGCCCTTGCTCTCGACCTCATTCCCATCAAGACCCTTGCTTGCCTTTGTCTTCCGTCCCTGGGCTTTCCTGTCCCTGTCCATGTCCCTAATTCAGGCCCTAGTTCATTGCTGTATGCTTAGAGTTAGAAATAACTGTTTTTAGAATGAAATTTTTTTAATGAAATGGTTAAAAGGTTTTGGTAAAATTAAAATGATTTTTTTCATAAGTAGGAAGATCAGACTCAGAAAATGTGATGTGTTGGAGGAGAAGGTGTAGTAGGCTAGCATCGGGGTTCGGGGTCCAAGTCATAGCTCTGCTACAACTGGATGATAAACCCTTGGAGGGCAGGGCTCTGTCCCCCAACACCCAGAGTAGCACCCGGACTGAATCCCTGGGGCCTGGGGTACTTCATAAATATCATAAACATTTAGTAATAAATAAAATAATCAAAATAAATAAATAACTGGGTGATCTTGGGAACTTCCCTGTGTCTTATTTAATTAATTCAGAAAATTTAGGGTTAGGCTCTGGATGACACACAGGACAAAAGTGTCTCTGCTTTTGAGGAGTCGGTAGAGTAAGAAGAGATAACATCTCCTCCTTAACCTACCTACGAGGCTCTCTAAGGAACAAAGGCAACTGGACCTTATCGTTACTATCTGCCACACATGAGGATGTGGAGATGCTCCAGGCGTCTCGACTCCTGTTGTCCACAAGCTGCTGGGAAGACCCTTCAAGAGCAGGGCAACTCCCAGCAGGGCTTTCCCTTCCTCATCTCCCTTTATTTCTACATTGCTATCCTTGACTTCCCGCAGGTAGAATTCATCCTGCCTGAGCCTTCATTTCTTTGGAAATCCTCTGCAAACAGCTACCTGAGACTGGGGTACAAGACTCTGCAGTGATAAGGACTATTTAAGACACTCTGTGAACATGGCTGGCATCAGTGGGGATACCCTAACCTGGCAGGTTCTGATGGGCATCTTCATTTTCTCCCGCCCCACCCTGTCCCCTTTAAGAAAAAGTGAGTTGTTTTATTTCATTTGGCATGCACCCCTCACCCCTGCTCCCACCAGGATCTGGGAATGAATAGCATTTTTAATAACTTGATAAAGAGAGAATTTGGGAGCAGGGAGATGAGGGAGGTGGGTTGGTAGCCGAAACTGGAGCTTTTGTATTTGAGCTTGGGGAGAGAAAAAGAAGAGAAGCAGTGCTACATTTTGGGGGTAAGCAAGGGAGATGTGGCCCAGGGGTCAGCGCCTGCTGGGTCTCGTGTGCTGGGAGGGGGAACCTGAAGTCAGAGCCCTCTGTACTGGGGAAGGGTCGAAGACCCTCTGATGAGCAGCGAGGGTCCTTCTGGGAGCTGTGGAACCACCTATGCTAGAAACACCCGCAGCTTTTCCCATCAGATGCATTTAAGTTGCTCTGCGTCTAAGAACCATAAATGCACTGGAAAAAAGAAGTAAACAAACAGGTCCCTCTCTTCAATTCTGGGAGACAGCCATGCTATATAAGCTTAACAAACATATTTTAAACTCGGCTGGGTTTCTGATTACAACAGTCATGCTTGTTCATTGTTGAAAATATGAAAAAGCATCAAGGAGAAAATAAAAATCACCTAGAACTCCCTTTCCCAGAGATGGCCACTGTTAACATTCTGGTGTGTAGCTTTTCCATCCACAAACACATATGTTTCTAACAAACAGGATCATAATACCTATATATTCATATTAATAATTTTGTAACTTGCTTTTCTTAAACTTCACAATAAATTCTGGACGTTTTTGTTACGCCCTTAAATGTTTGCCTTCCCTATAATGTTAAGGGGCCACTCACCCTCGGCTGGCTCCTCATGGCTAAGGATGCTGCCGAGAAACTTGGGCGGATATTTGCTCTTCTCCTGGAAGGCATCTCTGGTCTCTGCCTCCCTCGGCTTTGCCCCGTCTCTGAGAATGAAGGGTCCTTCCTCCTCGCCAAGGCTAATGCCTCCACCCTTGCTCTCGACCTCATTCCCGCCAAGAGCCTTGCTAGCCTTTGCCTTCCGTCCCCTGGCCTTCCTGCCCATGTTCAGGTCTCTGGTCCTTTTCACTCGGTGGACTATCCCAGGAGCATCCTTCCTTATCTCCTCCCCTCCCATGTCTCTCCTCCATCCAATGTGGTGTACATCATTGGTATATTAATCTTATTCACTTCCTTCTTTTTTTTTTACCCTGGAACGTTCCTTTTCTTTTCTTTTCTTTTCTTTTTTTTAATTTCAGCATATTATGGGGGTACAGATGTTTAGGTTACGTATGTTGCCCTTGTCCCCACTCCCTGCCTTATTTACTTCCTTCTCTGTTCAAAAGCATTTAGCGTCTACCACGTCAAGCCCAGACACCCAGGCTCGAATACTGGGCCTTTTGCAATATGGCTCTTTTCTCGCACACAGGGAGAAAATTGAATCTTTTTCTTTCTTTCTTCCCACCAAATCCAGTTGACCACAACCTCCTGTGGACTCCACCCTGCGGTTGCCTTGCAGGCTCGTCCTCCTTCTCCCGACCCCTTTGCTCCTGCCTTGGCTCACACCCTCTTTACTCCTTATCTGAATTCCTGCAAGGATATCGTCCCTGGCTTTCCTGCCTCCACACCTCCCTCCTCTTCATGACTCTTCATGATGCACGTAAAATGATTTTCTAAAATGAAATTTGACCGTTGTACTTTCCCTTAAAACATTTCATGGCTCCCCAGAGCATTCAGAAAAGTCCTAATTTCTTAGCATAACCTAAAGGCTCTTCCTGACGTGGGCCTGCCTTGTGTCCCCTCGTCACCTCCTTGATGCTGAGCTGGAACCACATGGAACGCCTCAGAAGGGCGCTCCCATCCGGTGGATGCTGCCTCCCCTCCCCGAGAACCTGGCCCCACCGGGTTAAATGCCCACCTTAAGCTTCCGCAGCCCCCCATCCTGGCTCCAACCATGCTGCCTGGTAATGCCTTTCACCGGTCTGCGAAATAAGGAGCGTTGGGATCCCTGGGGAAAGAGATGGTATTGTATTTGTCTGAATATTTCCCTAACGTCCGGTACAGGGTGCACATCAGGTTTATTAAGTAATTTCCTGTGCATAATGAATGAATAAATATCTCAATATTATATAATAACGTTTCAGGGATTCAGACGCTGAGAGAAGGGGGCAGTGGGTGATTACTGTCCCGTGCTGGCAATCAGGCAGAAGTCTGGTAAATAGTTGTATCCAACAAGCAGTTCCCATGATGGCGCTAAGCATTCATCCTTCTGTAAGCGCTTGGGGCTGCTGGCACGGACTCTGTTCCGGGGCTGTTCATGGTCAGGGTTTCTCTAGGTGTCTGTGTGCTGTGGCTGAGGCGCTGGCGTTGTCCCTGACGGCAGGTCCCAGAGAGGAGGCCCCACGCCTGGAGCCGAGTGGAGTCATGACTATCCCAGGGCCACTCTGACTTTGGCCCATGATTTGGTAGCGATGGCAACGGCAGTGACGATGACGGCGATGACGGGAAAACACAAAGGAGTTTTTATCTGTGTCAAGCCCAGGCTGGGGTTGTGAATGATGCCGTTATTCCGTAATGGTCACAGGGCCATGATGAGCTTGACGTGTTTCTGGTCCATGTCACTGAACATGATTACAGCTGCCTTCTAAGGGCCCCCAGCTCTCTTTCCAGGCCTCCTCCATGGGAACATTCAGATCACATCACCCCTTCTTTTTAAGGCCCTCTGGCGGCTTCCTGTCGCATTTAGGTCTGAGGTCTCTATGATAGTCTATGAGGTCGTGCCATGCTCTGGCCCCTGCCTACCACCCCTGTCCCCCGCATTCACCCATTTGAGCACTGCTGGCCTTTTCGTTTGTTTTCCACCGTGGCCTCTCCTCTGCCTGGGACACTGTCCCCTTGCTCTTTGCATGACCGATTGCTTCCGGGTCTCAGGCAGGCAGAGCCCGGCCACCCTTTCTCACGGGGCCTCCACCGCGCTCTGTCACGGCGCACTTCTCATTTTCTTCACGCGTTTCTCACCAACTAAATGATGAATTCATCCTTTGGTTTGCGTGTTTATTGCTACTCTTCAATTCTAAGTTCTAGCACTTACCGGCTGAATAACCTTGGGCAGATTATATAAATGACTTTTACCCCAATGTCTTCATCTAAGGCAGAGATACCGAGAGGATTAAATGACAGTAATACATGCACGTGCTATAATAGTGCATAATGTTTAGTAAATGCTCAATAAACGCCAGCTATTATCATCATCCAGTTCCTTGAGAACAGGGCCCACGTATGTTCTGTTTACCTGTTTACCTGTGCCTACCACCATTGGCACATATTAGCCAAATTGCTGATTTTTCCTGAGAGCTATTACTATGTCCCAGGTAACGTGCTAATCAGTTAACATGAGTTAAATTATTTGGGCCTCCTTACAGAGAGGCACAGAGAGAGCACCCAAATTGCCCGAGACTACACAGCTAGTTAATGGTGTACATAGCATTTGAATCCCTCATTCTGCTCTCAGAGTCCGTGCTCTTTACTGCTTTGCCAGAACAAGTGCAAATGTTCATTGAAAATAAGTGAGAAGATTCCTCCTGACTTTTCTCTCTCAAAACATTCTGCAGGAGAGCAGGGACACTGCCAGCTCTCTGGATCCATCTAGAATGCCTGGATGCCCCATCTTGCCCCACTTGCTCTCCTTGGGAGGAAATGTGGCTTCTCTGCCCCCCTGCAGGCTGGAAACCAAGCCCCAGCCCCCAGGGTGGCCCTGATGCGATGAAGGCGGAGGCCTCCCGCCTGTGTGCAGCAGGAGAGGTTTCGGCCAAATACGCCGTGTGCTCCTGGCTGCATTTGCTGCCTACAAACATCCTCTGCAAGGAATTCACTCCCGGGTGATTCTTCTTTTCTTTTCCTTGACAAAAGGCAAGAACTGTGCTGGGGGGAAACCCTTTACCCGAAAAGACTTTTTAAGTGGGGAGCTGGTCTTACGGTCCCACTGATCAACTGGGGGCCCAGGAGCCTGGCGGTGGGGGAAGGGTCTCTGCCTAGAAGCACCCAGGCTCTGGGGCCCCAGTTTCTCTAATGGTCCTCCGTGATCCCCAGCCAGAGGTGTGAGAGGTGCTGGGAGAGACAGGCTCTGCCCTGTGGCTACAGACGACAGATGTCGTCACGCACAGGCCCAGTTTCCATTCCCAGTGGCTGCTTCTGCTTTTCGTATGAAGACAGTATGTCGAGGGTCTGTGGGGTTCCGCTGAGCTTCCCTCCACGTGACGAGCCCCCTTGCGGCCTGCCTGAGGCCGCCGCACTCCTCCTCCGCTTCTCTGCTTCCCCCAGGGGTGTCTGCGTGATCAGACGTGCAACGAGAGCCTCCCAAATGCATGTGTAAGCCTCAGTGCCTCCCAGACCACCCTGAGCAAGTCTCCCCTGCAGGGACGGCTTTCCAAAGAGAGGAGGTGGCGTGAACAACGCACAGGGTCAGGAAACGGTGTATGTGATCGGGAAACGGTGAGCTCATGCATCCGACTGACGGATGCGAGGAATGAAATGTGTGGTTATTCTCCCAGTGCTCTCTTGTCTATGTTTTATTCTTTGCCCTTTTCATCCTTGCTCTGTGTCCCAGGAGGCTGACTTCTGTGGTTGGATCGCACGGGCTCCCTTGCTCTGAGGTTCCCGTTGGAATTGACCCGTAGAGGCGCGGAGAGCCGTCGGAGGACGGGAGCACGGAGAGTCAGGTTGTTCCCTTTCTTCTCACCGCTCTACTCCCCTCCCACCCCTCTGGGGAGGCTGCCGTCCTCCAGCAGCTCTTCTGTCCCGGGCCCATCTTCCTCCAGCTCTGACTGCCATGGGGAGGTCCGGCGCCACTGCTCTTACTTCTTGCTCCCTTAGTCTAGCGGAAGTTAGGGCTTCTCATGGGTTGCTGGTTCCTGTGGGATTTACCTTCCCTTGCTGGCTAACCCCACCCACACCCCTATAAATAGTCCCACGAGTGAATTCTCTGTGGTGGAACCTTTAGTGTGTGCGCCATCTGCTTCCTGGTGGAACGCTGACCGGTACAGAGAGCCCTGGGAGACTACCCGGAAAGATTGGCTATAGCTATGTTTTGGAGAAAATTGAGGACTATACTCAAGATTTTCACATATTTTTAAATCAGGCAACCCGGAAATCATCAAATGTTTCTGAACACAAGAAGGCCCTGAGCAGAGGTACATGGTAGCCGTCAAAATGAAGAGCAGTGGGTTCGGGAGATGATGCTCCTGGCAGAGAACTGACAGAAGGGGGTGACGTATCAAATACGGGAGAACAGAGAAGGGGCCTTTGAAGTTGGGTCCACTTGTCCAGGGCTGGGCTCACTGAGGGAATAATGGTGCCTCCAGCAGCACTGGGAAGGGGAGGGCGAGTTGCTGTTTTGCTTGGTTTAGAAAAGTTGAAGATGCCTCGAACCTTCCTCTATAAATTGTGGTCCTGGCTGTCCACCTTGGAGGGGCCGTGGTGGTCTGAACATCAGTCAGCCCCCAGCCGGCGACAGCTCAGAAAGCACCATAGGAACACACTGCCTTTCTGCGGAGCAGGGATCCTTAGGAACCATCCCGGACAGTTTTGGTACTTTGGAAATTAACTCACAGTGGCCATCTGGCCTTATGAACAACAATGAGATCTCACATCTTTTTCGTAGATGTAGTTTTTATTTAGAAATGAGTTTAGGCAGCAAAATGCATCATCTAAGGACGTTGTGAAGAGCAGGGGCTACTTAGCGGCGAGAAGAGAGGCTGGGTGAGGAAACGAGGCTCTTTCTGTGCGATGCCAAGGGCAGCTCCCAGAGCAGGGGTGGAGGCCAGGGAGGCGACACTGGGAAGAGCCTCCCAAGGACGGATTCTCTCTATCCCTGGCGGGGATGAGCCCCTCACAGCAGGGTGAACACTGGATTAAGCTGAAGGTAATGCTTGCTGGTCACTGACTCTGCAAAAAGTCTTCCTGCCTCGTGCTGTAAATCGGGCCGAGCAAAGTCACACCATGTCCCGTCTCCATCTGTCCCAGCCCAGTGATTCCATGGCACTCCCGCCCCTACACACAGGCGCGGAGGTGGCTGGTGGCCGCAAGGCGAAAGCCAGCAGCTGTCCAAGTTCCTGGCCTTTCATAACAGGCACGTTCTAGGGAATTGACAGGGCAAAGAGCAAACACAAACTCTTTGTGGGTCAGAAGTTGAATTACCTTATTTGTTCCTATTCTACCACTGTGGTTATCTTTGTCTCCTTTAAATAACATCCCACTTCCTTTCAATTCAGATTAACAGTGCGAGTTTGATTGGTCAGCCACACAGGGAATATGCAGAAGAGAGAACAAATGTGCTTTGATTCCCTAGTGGTTCTACCAGCGGCAGAGTTTCAAAGATTTCTCTTTCAATCTCCATTGAAGACGGAATAAAGGAGGTGTGCTGTGAGGAAGGCACGTGTGCGACACAGAAAGGTGGCAAGGAAGGAATTTCTTGCAAAATGCGGCCAGAGAAGATTCTCTTTCTTAGGAGCGACTGGGTGTTAAAGAGACGCATGCTTACCTGGAACCACAGTACTTTCAAAGAGTTCGGAGATTTTTCCACGACAATTTTCCATTTCAAAAATCATACATAATATTTGAAGATTGACTTCAAGTTTACAAACTGTATTATCTCATTTATCTTTGAGGCAGGTGTGGCAAATAATGCCCTGTTATCAGATGAGCAAACTGATACTAAGAGAGGTCGGTTTTCCTGTTTGAGGTCATGCAGGTGATAAGTGGCTAATCCTGTGGTCTTGGTAGCACATCATACTGAGAGATTAGATGGTCAGCGAGCACTGACTGTGCACTTACCTTGTTCCAGACACCGGCCAAGCCCTTTCCACGGGTTAGCTCACGCAATCCTTACAGAAATCCCCACTTTCCAGATGTGGGAAGGGAGGATGTTCCCTCCAGCCTCTGGCTCTACCAAAGCCTAGACTGCAGGTGAGTCTGAGGCCACACGGCTAAATCCAGCAGCCGTCCAGGTTCTCCAGGCTGTTACAGGCTCACCTGAGCTCTAACACCAGGATGAAACACAATGTCAGCAGCCCGCAGCACAGTTGAGTGTGTGCGTGTCTGTGTGCAGGGCGTGTGTGTGCCTGGGGCTCCACACTGCATCTTTAACTGCCCGCTGGGCCTCTCCACTTGGTTATGCTCCCAGAAGCTGGAATGTTCCATTTCTCAAACTAAGCTCATCATCATCTTCCCCAAACAGCTCCTCCTTCTGCATTCCCTGTTCTGGCTGGTGCTGTCACTCAGGTTTAACCCACACACCTCCAGACTTTACTTTGTGACCATTGTCTACAGCCATTCATGCTTTCCATTCTCCCCCTTGTGCCTGGGGTCAGACCCATGTCACCTGGACGTCGGTGGCAGATCTCTCATGGAGCCTGTCCACCCTCTTCCATTTCTATAGATTGTCTCAAGTTATGTTTTCCAGAAACATAAATCTTACACCATTATTTCTTTCTTCAAAACTTTCATGGGCTTCCTGTTACAATCATTCATGCCACAGATGTTAATTGAGCAACTACTAAGGGGCGAAATGCTCTTCCAGGGGCTGAGCATATGGGAATGAACAAAGTAGTTACAAAGCCCCGTCTTTGTGCAACTTAAAAAGCACAAGTTCTGCAGCCCAGCATTCAGAGCCCTCTACAGCTTGGCTCCACTCGTCCTGGCCTTTGTCCTCTCTGCATACCACCCGCAGGTAACAGCTGCATTTCCTGTAAGACAGTCAAACCGAGCATTCTTGGTGTCCTTCCTAGCCTCTGTGTCTCGTTTGGTGGTGACCTCGACCTGGAGTTCCCTCCCAAGTGTCCACATTTCCGTGTCCCAGCTGAATTCTGTCCCTTCAGTGAACTCTTTCTGGATCAAGCTCCTTCCCCAGCTCCTCTAGTCGGAATCAGCCTCTCCTCCACCTGTGCTGTGCGCAGTGTTTCCTTACATGTGTGGTGATTCTCTCGGTCTGCATTACTGTGTGTCTGTCTCCTCCCCAGACTGGGGTCCTTGGGCAGAGAAGCTGCCTCACCTGTGTTTGTTCTCTCAGCGCTTTGCGCAGTCCCTGGCACCTGGTAGGTGCCCGGCGAGGATCAGCCGCCTTGGCACGGCTGGACGCTGACGTTCCCCAGTAGGCACCTCCATCTTTTCCAAGCTCCTTAACGAGCTTTCTTACAGGAATAAGCAAATCTTGCACGCTGGCGTCCGAGTTCAGGAGCTCACTTCTAAGCCTCTAGGTGGCAATGTTACTGTGCTCTAAGTGCTGGAGTTGAGAGTTGAGAGTCAAGTTGGGAAACTGTATCCAGCCCTTAGGGCACCTGCCTTCCTGCCTCTTCCTCCCTCCCCCCTTCTCCTTTTTCTCTTCCTCCCTCTCCCCTCCTCGCCCTCTCCCTCCATCTCGGTATAGGTCCCTCCATTAATGTCTTCACAGATTTCTTAAAACCCTGAGGTGTAGTTGTAGGCCCGAGGGAGTCCTGCCGCCTCCCTCACGCGCTTTGTGTAGAATTTTTAATTTTAATATTTCTATTTAATTCCATTTACATTTCGGAGGTGGTCCGGGTGGATTAGGATCTTCAGAGACGGCGAGAGGGGAAGCAGCTGTTTGCAGACGCAGCTGAGGAAGCAGCTCAACGTGGCCCCCGAGGCGTCGGCCGTCCACATGCTCGCGCGCCAGGCCCGGCCTGCGGCGGGTGTCACGGGCTGGGAGGGACTCATTGGCCAGGTTTAGGGAGGGCGGAGGCTGTGTCCACAGAAGACGTTTCCACTGGACTCGGGACAGAGGGGGGCAGGCGGAACGTCCTGGAGCCTGACTCGGGGGGGAGCTGGGCAGCAGGCAGGAGCTGGCTGGGAGGACGGAGAAGATGCTGCAGCAGGCGGGAGCTGGCGGGGAGGACGGGGAAGATGCGGCAGCGGAAGCCAGCGGAAGGCAGCGGGCTGTGCTCCTCGTCCCAAATCTGAATCTCCGCCTGCCTGTTTTTCTAGAGTGCCCGCTGCCCTAACAACGCAGCATTTCAAAGAGGCGATGGTGGAGGAGGGAACGGGTAATCTAGGCATGAAAAATGTCACGTTGCCTCAGAGCAAACTGCCTTTCTGTGGCCTGGCTCCTTTGTGCGGTTTGGATTTAGGCACCCCTGGACGGCCTAACGGGAAGGCTCACTGTGCTCGTTCGTGTGGGACGCGCTGGGACTTCCTCTCCCGTGAGGACAGCAGCCCTCGGTGCCACTGACTTCCACTTTCTGTCACTGAGAAACCTCTCTCTCTCTCTCACGTGCACGTGTGCACACACACGGACACAGACACACATCCCTACATCCGCGCATACACGTTAAAGAACCCCTGGATTTCCATTTGTACATTTCTCTGTGAGGCAAATAAAATCCATTCACTTTCCTCCAGATCCCTTCTTCACTCTTTCCCTGCTTTATGTTTGAGGTCATTTGCTTTAGAAAAGAGGCCCTTCCACTTGCAGGGAGGTAATTAATCCTACTCTTTCCTCCTGCCAAATTCCTCAACATCTTTTGCTTTCTAAGCATGAGCTGTATTTTCTTCTCCTTTTTCCTTCAAGTAGCGCATGTTTATTATCTACAGCTCTTGGGGACCATGCGTTTATTGTTCAGTATTTGATTTCACTGTTGCTATTTGCCATTTTGAAAAAATTCAGATACAGCTGTAGAAGAGGTTTAGGGCTTTGCTTGGTTTTTCTGTCTACTTGTAAAACTAGGTCTATTCCTTTTAAAAAACATTTTTAAACATTATCTTGAATTCTTTGATTAGTGCCGTCGACCTCTGCCACCCTTTGGGTACTGGGGCCGGTGTGTGAGGTGCCACGATCTCCTGACGCCGTAGCGCAATCGTCTCTTGGTGAGCGAGCCTCTTCCCTCTCCGCACTCTAAATCTGGGGGGAATGAGTAGAGGCATCGTCAGATGGGTCTGTGATATGGTCAAAGTCTTTTCAGTTCCCCAAAGCTCCTTGAACAAAATGGTATTTTGCTTTCCTTCCTCTTGCCTTCCCAGAAGCTTTCTCAAATGTGGCTCGACCTGCCGTGTTCTTGGGACGTGGCTGGCGCCCCGTAAAACCTTCTTTCTGCAGGGTTCTTGGCAGCTGAGCCGGAGCCCTCGTGCCTCGAGCCCACTCTGGAGCCACAGGGAAGCCCCGCGCCCGGCGTGAGGGCACGTGCAGGGCCCGCCCGTGGGGCCTCCGTCTGCCAAAGGCATCCTTAGCAGCTTTCTAAAAACTGGGCTACGGTGGAAAACAAAGCTGCTCAGGAGGAGAGTGGTACCCAAGGCCCCCAGCGGCCTGAGCCGTGGCTGTGGGAGAGGAACGCCTGCGCCTCAGTGGCCGAGAGCCTGGCTTTCCCAGTCGGTCAGACTCGGCTTCCAATCCCCCATCCACCGCTGGGTGACGCTGGGAAAGTTACTTCCCCTCTGCAGGCCTTTCTTATATAAAGTAGTGAGGAGCACAGCACCTCTAAGGGTTATTCTGAGGATCACCTGAGATACCGCAGTGAGGCTGCTGACACAGTGCCTGAACCACGGCCAGTCCTCGGTGAATCTCCCTGTGCCTAAGATGACGGGTCTTAAGGCTGGAAGGCACCTCAGCCGTCATCGGCCCACTCCGTCGTCTCACGGCTGGGCATGCGCCACTCAGCTGATGACAGTGGCTTCCGGTAGAAGGCAAGCCTCTGACCCTTCACCCGGTGTGCTTTCCCCCACTGCGGCAAGCCGAGTCTGACGGTGGTAGTGGGTGGCGATACGGTTCTCGTGATGACATAGCCACTCATTCATTAAACATTTACGGATTAGATGCAGCGACAAGCAATACACGGATCGGATATTCAGCGATCCTATTGTGTCACAGGGGAATAAAATGTGCCCCAGTCACTAAAATTCGGAGTATGGTAAGTCTGCGGCCGCCAACCCCCACGCCGTGGACTGGTACTCATGTGTGGCCTCCTAGGAACCAGGCTGCGGTGGCTCCCATCGCTTCGTCACCTCCTGAGCGCCGCCCCTCCCCGCCCCCACCCAGGAAAGCAGGAACCCGGCTGCACAGCAGGAGGTGAGCAGAGAAAAAGGAAGCTTTGCTAGAGGGCAGAGAAACGAGGCCACATGAAGCCAAACACTCAGTAAACACTTACCAGGCTCCTGCCACGTGCTAGGCACAGTGGGGCATGCAGACTCCAAGAGCAGGAACTGTGTCTCATTTACCTTTGACTCTTCAGCATCCAGCATGGTGCTCGGCAAGTGGCGGGTGGACAACAGCTGCCTGTAGGGCGAACGAATAATCCAGAATCTCTGTCTTGTGTCACTACTCCAGAGATCACCGTGAGGACCAGCTGGCACTGCCACCATCTCTGCATCTTCTTCCACTGCTCGTTGTTTTCTTGAGCACTGAGCCCGTAGGTGCCCATGGTGGACAGTGGCCTCCAGAAATCAACCCCGCGGTGGTCACCGTAACTGCTCTGCCTCGGGGAAGACTTTGCTCACAGGTGTCCGACATCCTCCCAGGGCTATTCTCTCCTTCCCACGCAAGCTCCCGTGCCCGCGGCACTCTGTGCTGCGCGAGTCTAATCGGGGTTCCCCCGTGCGGTGTTACCACCCAGCTTGGCTGCTCCGTTACAGAGCAAGCCGAGGGGTGTGATCGGATTTCTGGTGGGTTCTGCTGCTTTGGCTGGATGGAGAGGAGCTGTGCGAGTAGGTTTATTTCTCAGATAGTCCTCCCCAGAAACCTGTGTTGGCTGTCTGTGTGGAACAAATGGATATCATCAGTGTTATTGATCTGACCTTCTCCCCATCTCCCAGTGGGCAGCGTCTGCCCTCGCCGCTCTCGCTCTTGGGAGCAATGAGGCAATTTAGAGCCATTTCTAGGAAACCCATGCTCTTCCCTTTGGCATTTTGGAGAAAGAAAAACGTTGTTGACATGAACACAAAATAATCACCCATGATTGTAACACCCCAGATTCCAGTTGTGTGCCACACCGGAGCTCACGGAGAGCAATTTGGTGGACAGTTCTAAGTAAAAATTTCTGATGAAGATTCCTTTTTTGCTGAGAATCCGGTTGGCCGGTTGGGTTTTCAAGGATTTTTGGTTGGTACAGAAAGGGGAACATTCTGATATTTCCCTCATTCTGCAGTGAGGGGAGAATGTGGGCTCAGAGAACTTTCTTTTTCGTGTAGTACATAGGTTACTGTGGCCAGTGGCACTGGATATTCCTCACAGGGAGGGAGAAGACGCAGGAAGGCGGAAGTGCGCGGAAGCGTTATACTTGCGGAGCACAGTTTGTAAAAGGATAAATTTTATATCGTTTTGCTGTTTTATTACAAAATTACACATGTTCATTAGAGAAAAATCAGGAATCAGATAAACAAAATCAAAAAAGAATTAAATCAGGCTGCTTTATATAAACTGAAGCGTAATAATGAAAATACCTTGTATTTGTATACTTTATTCTATTTATAAAACATTTTAACATATTATTTTATTTAATTTTACAATGACTCTTTGGCTTAAGTTGTTATTATCCTCATTTTTTTAATTAAAAAACGCCGAGGCTCAGAAAGGTGTAGCGACTTCTTCCAGTTAAACAGTGGGTAAGTGGCAGAGCTGGGACTTGAACCAGGGTCTTCAGAACTAAAGTGCAAGCTACTAGATTCCTGCCACCTCTTCATTTTATGGGAGCTGTGTGTATCAGCCAACTATGGTTACCATATGCTGTGTAACAAACCTCCTCAAAACCCAGTGACTCACAACAAGTATTTACGCTGTCGCTGAGGGATCTGCAGATTGACTACTGTTAGCTGCTCTAGGCCGGGCCCACCTGGGAGGCTCTGCTTCAGGCCTTGGATCTAGTTAAGGCTTAAGGCTGCATCTTTGGTTCATGTCTGCTCCGTGTGTATTTATTCAGAGGACCAGACAGAAGGGATGCTCTTCTCATGGAAGATCACGTGAATGTAAGATCCATGACGAACCATCTAAGCGCATTTAAAGCCCTTGTTCCTGCCATGCCTGGCGACATTCTGTTGGCTGAAGCGATTCACCTGGCCAAGCCCATGACATCGGGAAGGATATATGGCCACAATGGGAGAAGAGGGGAGTGAATAATAACACAAACCATCACAATCTGGCATCTTGGGCATCTTAATCACTGTTCACCTGCATGCAAAATATACTTACCCTCATCCTAATGCCCTTAAATGTCCCATCCAATCCATTGAGCTTGAAGTCTAGGATCTTGAGTGAAATTATCCCAAATCCTGACATGGCTCCTGTTGCCTGAGATACCCATGAACTAAAGTGACAAGTTACTTGCTTTTCAACCACCCAACGTACAATGTTGAACAGAGGCAGAGTAGCTGCACCAGAGACCCCCATTTGAAAAAGGGAAGAATGGTAGGTACGTTGCAGCCATTGGTCTACAGCGATTCTGATATCCTGCCGTGCAAGTGTAGCCACGTTTCTTCATTCTGTGGGTATAGAATGCTCTTTCCTAGACCAGGGGTTGGCAACTATAAAGGGCCAGATAGTAAATATTTTAGGCTTTGCAGGCCATTTGGTACCTGTTGCAACTTTTCAACAAAAGCAGTGTAGACAATATGCAAATGTATGTGGGTAGTAGTTTTCCCACTGTAACTTTATTTACTAAATCACACAGCAGGCAGAGTTTGGCCTGAGGGCTATAGCTTGCTGACCGGGGGATGAGGCCCTGGTTCTGCTCACTAGAGCGATTCGCCAGCCCATTGTTCTTCAGATCTTTCCCTCCGATCTCCAGGAGGCCCTTCCTTGTCCATTATCTGCCGTGTCTGGCCACCTCTGAAAGGAACTTTAGAGAATAAGCCTTTATCTCTGGCTCAGTAACTTGTCAGCCTGCTTTCTATTTGTAGAAATCTGGGGGCCAGAGATCTTTATATCTCAAGCAATTACAGTCTCGGGTTGATGGCATTTTACCAATACAGGTGCTTTAAAAGTTTTGTGATTTTCCTACATATTTGATTTCGGTCAACTCCATGTGCCAACAGTTACGTCTGTGATGCATTTTGAGACATCTCTCTCTCTTAAGATTTAATTTTGGCTACTTTGGGTATAGCATGCCTCTGTAGGATCACACCTTTTACCTTTCTAGGGGCCCTTTGTTCAGCTGAAAAGAACAGCTAGGCAACACTTCAGTTCTTTCTGAAGTTGTAACAAAGAATATGGCAGCCACATCCTTGATTTAGTCTTTGTCCTGGGACTGATAAAATGATAAGGTGAAAAACAGTTTCACTTTTCCCACCTGCAAGTCTTGGAATTTCTGGGCTTTCTATATTCTCTCTCAATTCTGCTGGTCAGTTCTTGTTTAAACTCAACTTTGTCTTGCAATATTTTATCCAGCTAGTAACAGCTAGATTACACCATCAATATTCTGCCTTGACACTTCCTTGCCCAATGCTTCAAGTTCATTAGGCACATTTTCTGTCTTCCAAATGATCACAGATGAGTTTTGCCAAGCACTTCTCCAAATAACATGGGATGGTATATTTCCGGCTTTCCACGACAGTTTCCTCACCATCTGTTGCCTAGTCCCCAAACCACAGTTATATATTTTAGGTTTTCATTATGGTAGTACCCCATGTCTGATACCGATTTTTGTGGTAGGCAGCTGCTGCTACAGTAACACTGCATAATAAACTATCCCCAAACTCAGAGACTTCCAACAACAAAGCACTTATGCTCAGATTCACAGGTTTGCTGGTGGATTCTTTTCAACTGATCTAGGCTGAGTTCAGCAAGCGGCCCTGATTTAGGTTGCACGAGGACTAGGGTTGGTTCCAGGCCGTGGTTTGGCCTCAGGTCTGCTCCATATGTGTTTGCTTTCAGCCCAGGCTGAAAAGGGGTAGCAGTTACTCGGGGATGAGCTCTTCTTGCAGTGTGTCGCTGCAGCACCAGCCCAGCGGAACCACATAACACGTTTAAAGCTCCCGCTTGCATCATGGCCACTAACGTTCCACGGGACAGAGCAAGTTACATGGCCAAGCCTAGCACCAGTGGAATAGGGAATAAGACTGCTTTGTGTCTCAGCCTCAGTTATGTCTTCTGTCGTATAGAGAAAATAATAACGTGCTTTATAGGGTGGCTGTGAGCATTGAATAAGTTGATACAGCTGAAGCACTTAGAACACTGCCTGGCACGTGGAAGTACCCGGTACGTCATTGTACGCTGCCCATCGTTACCCATAGACTGTGAGCTCTCTGAGGGCAGGGCACCTTGTCTGCTTTAGACGAGGGCCCGGAACTCGTAGGCATTCGGTAACTATTTGTTGAATGAAAGGATGATTGACTACAATAGCATTCACACTTTTTGTTCCTTCCAGACTCTCCAAGCCCCCAAAAAGAAGGTTAATATTAAAATCTCTTGAATGCTTACGTGAGTCAATGCTAAACAATTTCATGTATTATTTCACTTACTCTTGCACAAATTTTGTGGGTTGGGTGTTATTGACCTCACATTTTACAGACGTGGAAACTGAGGCTCAGAGAGGTTAAGTAGCTGGCCTGAGGTCACACAGATGCTAACTGGCAGATGGGATTTGAACACAGTACTTTCTTGCTCGGATGCTTATGCTTTTGAACCACTGCCCTCTCCTGCCTCCTCAAGTCCCCATAGATGGCCGAGTTGATGGCGCCATGAGCTCACGCACATGCGCCAACCTGTGTTCCCTTGCGCAGGTGCCGTCTGCAGTGTGCAGAGGGGACTGGACGCTGCGAGAAAGCACATCCCGGGGCCTGCCTTTGTTGCGAGGCTGCTGTGTGTGCTTCGGATGGGTTGTCAGCTGAGAGGTGGAGGGTGGGCTTTGGCTTGAGTGCTGAGTGGCTCATTGCCTCGGCTGCCCCAGTCCTCCTTCGTGTTCAGGAAACGGAAGACGCAGTCGAATTTTGAGTTAATGGGTCTGTTCCATTCATTATTTGCCCAGGGTAGCGCTTTTATCACAGAAGCTCCTGGGTTTGACAAAGGGGGCATCTCATTAGTGCCCGAGAGGCTATGGGGTGGGCAGATGGGTGCTGTTTTCTTCTTTTCCTGAACAGAAACACAAATGTCTCAGAGGGTCGGCAGAAGCTTAAATTCTGAGGACTCCAGCAAGCAAGTCAGCTGTCTTTCTCCCTGTTTCCGCCCTTACCCTTTGTTAAAAGTAAAACAAAACCCTTTCTAGTCTCCCGCTGTCACACGGGTGCCGCCGCGTAGGTATTTGCAGGCAGTGCGGCCCTAAAGGGACAGGAGGGAGCAAGAGTTTGTAGATGCACACTGACCTGGCAGCTGCCAGCCCTGGGCATGTTGGCAGAGCAGGCGATGTGGGGGTGGGGTCTTCAGGTGACCTGGCACTTTCGGTCCTTAGCTAGTAGTGTCTATACTTAACAAGATGCCACATACTGCCAGAAGACTCTAGTTAATCACATCTAGGTCTTCCACCTCTAGGAATCAGTGGCTGGAATACCTACGACCTGATTAGTTAATAATATCCATCATGTTGGATGGAAAATAATGATAACCAAAATGAAAAAAAAGATGTTATTTACTGAATGCTTCCGTATGCCTGTGTTAAGCTAAGTGCTTTATGTGCATTAGCTAATTTAGTCATTAGAACAATCTTATGAGGTTTTCATATAACAAAAATTAAACACCTGCTATTTGCTTTTCATTGTCTAGGCACTTGGGATAGTTGAGTGAACAAAAACAAGGGAGAATAAACAGTAGACATGATATGCGAGTCATATAGAATGCTAACAGGTGCAGTGGCTCATGCCTGTAATCCTAACGTTTTGGGAGGCTGAGGCAGGAGGATCGTTTGAGCCTGAGTTTGAGGCTGCGGTGAGCTATGATTGTGTCACTGCACTACAGTCTGGTGTCAGAGTGAGACCCTGTCTCAAAATGAATGAATGAATGAATGAACGCATGCTAGAAGGTGATGAGTGCTATGGAAGAAGAAAAAGTAGAGTGGGAATAGGTATTTGGAGTAAGCAGAGGGTAAACAGAGTGGTCATGGAGGAGGTGACATTGGATCAAAGACCTGACATCACTGAAGGAGCGAGCCATGCAGAGAGCTGGAGGTGAGGGCGCAGCTGGCACAGACACCCGAGGCGGGAGCCTGCCAGGCACTTGGAGAAACAGCGGGGTCAGGGCACTGTGGAGGGACCTGGGGGAGGGGTGGGGCAGGAGACGAGGTCAGAGAGGTAATGGAGGGGCGGGTTGAGCGGGAACATAATGACTCATTGGAGGGTTTTGAAAGAATGAGAAGACCTCTCTGATTCTGGCTATTGTGGTGGAGCAGTATTGTAATGGTTGGTTATTCCTACTTGATAGCTGGGGAAACTGGATTCCGGTGGGTTAGGTAACCTGCCCACGGTGACAGAGCCAGTCAGTGGCAGGGCAGGACAGTCTTCCAGGTCTAGCTCACTTCAAATGCCCCTCCCTTAGCAACTACACTGGATAATTACATTATCTATAGAATACGCTCAAAACCACCCTTTCCTGCAAACAGACGGATGTCGTCTGCTCCTCATACGTCTTCCCTGCTACAGCTGCCCCTCCTCTCCCTGCCTAACCAAGCTGGGATGTGGCCATTTTTGTTCAATCTCATAAAAAGCTTCAATCGCTTGCTATTAATGTAGCCTGGTTGTTTACTTGCAGATTCGTCTCATAGTAAGAGAGAATTCTGTGAGATCCTGTCTCTGGCTTTTGCCACCCGCCACAGGAGTGGTGAGCGTGTGGAGATCGGGCTTTGGTTCCGTGCCTGTGTTGGGACTGGAAGAATGATTCCAGGCAGTGAACACCCTTAACATTCTCTTCAGTGGCCCGGGGAGTTGATGGCCAAGGGATCATAGCCACTCGGTGGGAAACCGGGCCTCGATTTCATTCCTTTTCCCGGAACTGGCACTTCTGTCTCAGTAGGGGACCCGTTAATGAATCAATTAAGGAGGGTATTATTATTGGAAGCTGTTTTCAGCCCAATTAAGACCTCTCGACATGTCAGTTCGTGGTAATAAAAGTGAGTTAAGTCTCAATTTTTCTTTATTAGGGTGTTTATTGGAAGATTGAAATGTTCATTAGGTGGAGCAAAGTGATACATCCATCTTCTGCTCATCAGAGGCACAATGGAACCTCGACGGTACTCGGGGCTAATGCGGTGGCCTTTCTCATACGCAGAGCTGAGTTCTAACTCTGCTTTGGCTGCAGGTAAAAATAAGTTTGTGAGGGTCACAACTCCAGTTAGGGAGTTTTCTTTTGCCTAATGTGAAGCTGAAAATGTCCGCTGGCTTAGGAGTAAGACGGTGGGTCAATGTGGAAATATTGATAAACCAAGCATGGCGGGTGGGGATGGGGGAGGGGAAGCTTATGAGAGACCCTGTGATCAGTCTAGGTACTAAAATCACAGGTTTGGAAACTTTATAATTTTTGGCCATAAAAAATTTCAAGTATATAGAAAAGTATAAGGAGTAAATTGCTAACATCCATGTAGTCTTCTCCTAGCCTTATCAAATCTTAACATTTTCCCCATATTTACTTCCATTGTTTTTTGGTTAATAAAATGTTATGTATTTAGTCGAAGCCTCTAATGTAGCCTTCTCTGACTTAAGTTACCCTCTCCCAACCCCCCATTCCTGAGTTAATTACCCTCCTGAATTTAGGATTTACCATCCCCTACAGATTTGGATACCGTTACGCTACATACTATGTGTGTCTATTCATAACAACATGAAGTATTGTTTTGCCTACCTCCAAACTTTGTATAAATTTTAGCATATAGTATATATCTTTCTGTGTCTTGTTTTTATTCCTGTAATATTTTGTCTTGGAGATTTATCCATGTTGACATACATAGGTTTAGTTTATTTTCCTTGTTGTACGGTATTTCATTGTATTCATATTTACCCCAATTAATTTATCCATTCTCCTATTGATGAACAGGTTTACAGTTTTTCTTGATTACAAATAGTACTGCGATGAACATCCCTGTAGATGGCTCCTTACGTACTCCTGCAAGTGTTTCTCTAGGCTAAGCTTCCTCACACTTAAAAAAAAAAGGTAGAAATGCATTTTACATTGCAACTTTTGCATGCACACATACACACACCCACCCACAAATAAAATTTACTTGAAACAAAACTATATCTATGCAGCACTCTGATATATACTCTGATATCTATTCTATTCTTACCTATCCTATCCTATTTGTTTCTTTTCATATTTGATTTCTTTTAAATTTTAAAAATGCTGGTTATGACTCAAGAAATTGATTTTATGACTCAGGAATGGGTCACAGACTGGCAGTTTGAAAAACACTTTTCTGTGGTATCTTACAAAAAAGTGAAAATTTTTGTCATCCTGGATTTTGCTAGATATTGATAAATTATTTTCCTAAGTGCTATATCTTTTAATTTTGGGGGTATTTTTCTTTAGGTATGTCTGTTTTAAGTGATAATAATTGTATTTAAAACAAATTCCAATGATATTCTTTGATGTTTTATTGAAAATTTAATCTTATACATATAATGATATATTTGGACTTATTTTGACATTTTTATAATATTTTTCATTTTTGTCATCCTTTTCCCTTGCCTCTTTTATCTTTTTTCCCTCTTTTCTTCTGTTGATTGATAAACTTTCTATGTTCCCACCATCAACCTCTTATATTTCCTCTGCTTGTTTGGAAGATAAAGACTGTAGTACTATTCTTTTATTGATAGCTTCTCCCACCCTTTAATAAATACATAATTCACTATAAATATTTATAATCTCAAGTTGTTAAGTGGTGTTTTATTCTTCTACTGAATATAATACAGACCTAGCACCCTTTATCCATTGAATATAACTCTTGCATCCCTTCTTGTTATTGTTGTATAAAATTTAGCTTTATCCATTTTTAAAAACATACACAGATGTTATAAATTTTTATGGTCAACAGTTAATTCAATTTATTGACTGCAATAATTTTCTGTTTTCATTTTTTATTTCTTGTATTCCATGTTTACCCTCTGGATTCACTTTTTTTCTTGTTGGAGTACATACATCATTTTGCGCATATTTTAGTGAGGATATATAGGTAATATACTGTCTTTCTGTAATGGAAAATTACATTTATTTTTGTCTCTACTCTTGAACATTGTTTTAACTGGGTCTAGATTCTAAGTTGATATTTATTTTCCCTTGGCACTTCAAAGACATAACTCCATTGCTATCTGTCCTCTACGTTGCTGGTGAGAAGTCTGCAGTCATTCTAAATGCCGTTCCTTTGTAGATGATTTGATCTTTTCTTTCTGACTGATAGCTCTTAAGCTTTTGTCTCCCTTTTCTTCCTAATGTTCTTCAGGTTCATTAGGAGTCTCAGGTGTGGATTTACATTTCTTTGTCCTGCTCAGTAGTCAGAGAACAGTCTTGATTTGATGACTTGCATTATTTTGGAAAATTCTTAATTCTTATCTCTTCTGTTCTCTTCTGGAACATCTCTTATTCTGTTAGAAATCTTGCTGGGGGACCAAAGCAAAATGGCCAAATAGAAACTTCCAGTGATTGTCCCTCCACAGTCACCACAGGCTTTGGGTGAGACTGGGCTGGCTTCAGGTGTGGAACCAGTGCTGGTGGCCACAAGGGAGTGCCCACATCACTCCTCCCTCACCTCCAGCAGTCAGCACAGAGAGTGAGGGAAGGGAGTGAGAGACTTTGCCTGGTAATCAAGGGAATTATCCCATATCTCACCCAAGTTCACCAAGGCAGTACCAGCATAAGTCTGCAAGAGTCACAGCATTAGCATTATTTGACTTGGGGAACCCCCAGTGCTGATATTGCTGCAGTGACCAAAGCCTTAGATCACACCATTCGATTTCCTTTGAGTACATGGAAAGGCTTCTCAAGAAGGATGGATTCAAACGAGCCCAGATTGCCAAGGTTAAAATAATGCCCAGACATCAACAAACATCCACGAGCATCAAAAACATCCAGAAAAACATGATTTCACCGAACTAAATAAGGTAACAGTGACCAAACCTGGCACAGTGGAGATATGTGACCTTTCAGAAAAAGAGTTCAAAATAACTGTCCTAAAGAAGCTCAATGAACTTCAAGACAACACAGAGAAGGAATTCAGAGGTCTAGCAGAGAAATTTAACAAAGAGATTGAAATAATAAGAAAAAATCAAACAGAAATTCTGGAATTAAGAATTCAATGGACAAACCGAGAAATGCATCAGCATCTCTCAACAGCAGAATGAACCCAGCAGAAGAATGAATTACTGAGCTTGAAGATAGGCTATTTGAAAATACACAGTCAGAAGAAAAAAAAGAATAAAAAAGAACAAAGTATGCCTACAAGATCTAGAAATATCCTCAAAAGGGCAAATCTAAGAGTTATTGGCCTTAAAGAGGAGGTAAAGAAAGAGATTGGGATAGAAAGTTTATTGAAAGAAATAATAACAGAGAACTTTCCAAACCTAGAGAAAGATAATGATATTCAGGTACAAGAAGGTCACAGAATACCAAGCAGATTTAACTGAAATAAAACTACCTCAAGGCATTTAATAATCAAGCTCCCAAAGATCAAGGATAAAGAAAAGGTCCTAAGGGAAGCAAGAAAAAAGAAAAAAGTAACATATAAAGGAGCGCTGATACATCTGGCAGCAGACTTCTCAGTGGAAACCTTACATCCAGGAGAGAGTGTCATGACATATTCAAAGTGCTGAAGGAAAAAAAAAAACCCATAACCCTAGAACATTACATCCTGCAAAAATATCCTTCAAACATGGAGAAGAAATAAAGACTTCCCCAGACAAACAAAAGCTGAGGGATTTCATCAACACCAGATTTGTCCTGTAAGAAATGCTAAAAGGAGTTCTTCAATCCGAAAGAAAAGGATGTTAATGAATGATCTGAAGGTATACAACTGAAAGGTAACAGTAAGGACACAAATACAGAATACTCTATTGCTATAATTGTGATGCATAATCACTTATATCTTGAGTGGGAAGACTAAAAGATAAACCTATCAAAAATAGGTATAATGACTTTTTGAAATATAGATAGCATAAAAAGAT
>NW_012148019.1:366944-393031 GCF_000956105.1 Propithecus coquereli | reverse complement strand
ATGAGTGTCCTATCTCTCTGCATCCATGCATTCTAGAGTTTATTCCATTATTTAATATTTAAATCTAATGAATCTCTCATTTATAAGGTTTTAGTTGGGACCTTTTCAATTCCACTCAGTTTCTGTAGTCCTGTAATTTCTCGCTCTTTTAAAATGGAGGCTGTGACTTTATTAGCTTCTTTGAGTTTTCTAAACATACCTCTCTTAAAGTTTTTGTCAGATCATTTAATAAAATTCATTTAATCTGAGGTGGATTTGTGTTCCAATGGGCGATTCTGTTGACTGTTCTTAGCATTAGATTTCTTTATGTGTTTTGAAATTTTAGTGTGCTGGCTAACATTGACTCTTCATTCCCTCCCCCCCCACACTTTACACATCTTCCCCATCCAGTGGTTTTGTCATTTACCCCACCTTGCCCCTGGTACCCTAGGTTAAAATCATTTGTGACTCATATTCTGGAGGGACATTGGTGATAGCCGAGGTATGAGCTGCTAAATTCAATTTCTGCCATCCTAGGCCTATAGCTTATTAAAATCTCTGACCATGGGGAGATTGGGAACCAGGGAAATTTTCCTGCCAAGCTCCTGGCCTAAGGCAATAAGCCCTCATTTATTCCTCTGTCTAGATGGCCAACTTCCTGGCCACAATTCTTTGTATCTGGACGCAGAATGCAGCAGCCTGTGGCTTTAGCCCCACTCACCATTTTGTATTTCTATTGTATTCTGGTTCACAGAGACCTTTATCTTGTTATTGAACCTACTCCTGTCTTTTTTTGCTTTCTATTTTTATATTTCATGTCTTATTGCTAAATGTTTGGAGCAGAGAGTGCTACAAAGTACACCCTTGCCCAGGAATGCCTGGTTTTTCCTTTAATGGTCTCTCTCTGTTCCCTCTTCTTCCAAGTCAGTTTTTCAGAACAACTTTCAATATCTTCTCCTTCTTTTCCTGAGCATAAGAAACATATCTATTTTCAAATTAGTTCTTCGCACTTTAATCTCATGCTCATTCCTTTATGTGGAACTCTGGTATGAGCTCTATGCTACTTCTGAACGGTCTAGCCTGAGAACTTCAGAGTTCTTTTGACTCGTCCAGGTTGGTTTAGGCAAGTGAGCCCTGGAGTTCGACCTAATTCTGAACCCCCAGAGTAGCCGTTAACTGGGTAAGGTACATGGTTACTATGCCCTTAGTTTCCTCATGTGTAAAATAGAGATACTAACTGGACTGATCTCTAGAGTTTATTATGAGGGTTAAATAAGATAATGCCTGTGAAGTGTTTAGTTATTTCTTGACACGATGAGTACTCAATAAATGACGAATATAATAATTATTTTTACACTTACAGATAACCCTAGAGATAATTTATCAGGATGGGAAGACTGCTGGAAAACTATTCTGAATAAAAGACAGAGGACAGTAATGCACTGTTGTGAGGGCACCAATGGAATGAGGAAAATTTAGGAAAGAGACTAGAAAGTAAAAAAAGAAAATGTTCTCTGATGCATTTGTCTCCTGAATCCGTTATGGCTGTTAATGGCTTCCCCAAAGTGAACGGCTCTTTCATATTCCAAATACAGCAGTTAATAAGAAAAGGATGACATTCTAGTTTTATTGGACTAAAACCTGAAGCTTAAATTTGAAGGTGAGTACGATGGGGTACCGTGAAAGGAGCACTGTTCTTGGCAAGGGAAGATCTCCCCCTGCTTGGCTTAGCCATGCCATCTCTCCAAGCTTTGGTTTCCTCGTCTGTGAAATGTCAGTGGTAGTCCTGCTTCATAGGCATGTATTGAGGATGAAGTGAGCTAATGTATGTGTAAATGCATGATGCATAATAGGTACTTGGTGATTTTTTTTTAAAGAGAAAACCAAAGGGATTTGATGACAAATGCCAAAAACAATGTCTCCCTGGATTCTGACCTCAATTCACATTTGTATTCTTTCTAGCAGGCTGACTCCCCTCCACTCTTCCCGACCTTCAGGATTTCTGCATGCAGGAAGCAGTAGAGGGACAGACTTTGTGACTTGGTAAAGAAGTCCCGTGGCAGAGGCAGGAGGGCCCCACTTCGCACCTGTGCGATGGATGGATGCTGCTCTGAGGAAAGGTGGCTGTCTGAACTGCCTGTGCTTTTGCCACCTTAGAGGTGGGAGGGGTCCATTTTGAAGATGCGGAGTCCGGGTGCTGGGGGTTGGGGGGTGTGGCTAACTCGACCGTCTCCCTTTTGATTTTTTTCCCTCCCAGTGTCAGAAGCTACTCAGGGGATTTTTGATACTCTTCCTTACTGATTCTTTTCCACGCCTTCCCATCCTTTTCTCTTCAGCCTTGGACTTCCCCCAGGTTTTCTCTTTTCCGTCTCCTCTTTCATTTACTTTGCACGGAAGAGTAAACACGGGGGTAGGGAGGATGGATGGGTTGTTTCCCGTCAGCACCCAGCAGGGGTAGCCTTTCAAGGCCATTGAGTGGGAGAGTGCCAAGTTTTCATTCAAATCCTTTTTCTCCTTCTACTTTATTCTCGATTCAAGTGTGCACTCACTGTAGTATACCAGTCTGGCATTAAAATCAGTTGTTTCCAATGGGGGTTTTGTGATCCTAACTCAACTGTAGCCCTAGCTTTAAATTTCTTCTCAGAATTTTCAACATAAATTCTAACTCTGAAAAAGATGTGCTATATAGCATTTTCAGGAGGGTTGCCAGGGACAGGGCATCGTAGAGCATCAATGTTCTTCCAACTTTGGGTGCCATTTTAAATGAGGATAATTGAAGAACACTGTTGTCAAAAGTAAGGCATTCACGCCTCCTCATTAAAGAGAGAAATTGTCAAAATAAGTGGATCCCCAAGCTGGTGGCATATCATAATTTTGGGGGGAAATTGTTTTAGCTTCGGATTCCTGATCCCCACTCTAGACTTTTGGAACTGGAATTTCCGGGGTGAGACCTGGTAATCTGCATTTTTAACATAGGGGCATTGAACGGGGCGCAAGTGATTCTGATGCAGTCTGTAGTCGGGAAATCCTGGACTAAATGACCCCAGCATTGCCCTAATGTTACACTGAGTTGAGACTCTCCCATAATCTTAGACTTCAGTTAATATTATGAAAGTCAGTAGTTTTTGCCCTCTTTCATTTTTGTCAAGGAAGAAACGAGTTGACTCATGTTATATCTTGGCATCTCCGAAAGATAAAGATCTTAATTCTTTAATTCATCAAAAACCATCTTCAAACAAAGTAAACACAACCAATGCATCCAAAACCAGGCAAGTCCTGAGTAGAACTGAACTCTTGCCTCAGCAGAGCGGGGAAGAAGAGAATTGTTTGCTGAGGGTGGGGGAATAGATGATGAATTTATTTCACACATTAGAGCAGTTGTCGTCAACCTGGCTGAATATTAGATACACTCTCCAGAGCAATTAAGTCAGAATCAGTGGGGGTAGGGCCCAGGTGTTGGTATTTTTCAAAGAGCACTCCCACGTGATTCTAATATGTAACTGGGTTGAACACCACCACCACGTTAGAGAAAGAGACTTGCTCCCAGGGGAAAAGATAGGCGGGTTGTTAGAGCAACACAAGTGAATCTCGCTGGCTAAGAATAGCAGCTCTTTTCTCATTTAAACAATCAAGAAGGGTGGCTTATTCCCTGAAATCTTTGAGGAGACAGGGCAGGGACTGAGAGGGAGAAGGAAAGAAACAGGGCAGGATTTGCACTTTAATTTGGAAGAAAGCTAGAAATGCTGGGTGAGCTGTTTCTCAGGTCTGAAAATGTGTCTCTGGCCTTATTCCCACCCCGTGCCCCCAAACTACCAAGTTAATGACTCTTAAGTTTAACCGTAACCTCAAAGAACCTCAAATAGGGCGACAATATTTATAATAACAGTTCTGTGGAGAGATTTCAGTGAGGCTAACCTGTGATCGGGAAGACCGCAGGGAATCATACCCTTACCTTTTAGGAAAGAAACAGAGAAGTTAAACACAGTGTAGGAGGTGAAATGCGGAATAGGGCTGAGCTCCCTGTAACCATTGTCCCTGTGTGTTAATGACAAAATCTACTGTGAGTATGCCACGCTGTTGTGTGCATCTTAAATATACTATATGCTTGTGGAAAACAGATTGTTTTTCAGATTATTCAGAGACCTCTTGCAATCCTGGGTGCTCTTGGCCCTCCTTTTTTTTCTTCCTTCCTCCCTCCATCCCTCATGCCTTCCCCCCGTCCCTGACACCTTCCTTTCCTAATTCTTAAACAAAAATCTTCCTAGTCAGGAATTGTGCTGAGGTATGGAGAGCTCCTAAGCTTCGAGAGCTGCATTATCCATGCTGAGAAAAACTATATTCATATCTTATCTCTGTATCAAATCATCTCTTAGTTTTTGAGCAGAAATTCAGCTTGGGGAACGATAATTTCTGTCAATGCCCTCTTCCATAGAAATCGAAGTCAGGAGTCAGACCAAAATTCTTTCGCAAGAATATACGTGCTGAGTTCTCTGTCTCTGCTTCTAAAGTAATTCTCCACTGATTCGGGCTCTACTCATCCATCGTACATGCTGCCCCTATTTTTTCCGGAAGAAGCAGAAAGGACTGTCTGCTTTCTTGTCCCAGCACAAGTCTCAGCTTCCAGGATTGTCTAACTCTCAGTGAGAGCAGTAACACCCGGGTTGTTCGGAGGTGTCCATGGGACCCTCATCTCCACTCCCTCCATCTAAGCTGCAGCAAGGAAAGCAGTGTGCTTGTTCTGCCGAAGCAATTTTGAAACATGTCATCCATCCTGGCTGTCCAAGCTGAAACAAGTCATCCAGCCTCCATGCCCTGACCATGTAGACATTCTGGAGTTTCCACTGCCCCCCATGAACTCCACTGTGCAAAGTCTATGACATGCAGTTTTGTCCTCATTAAATGCTACCTGCTGTCATATTATGTCTTCTGCAGAGGGTGTGTCCTCACCACTTTTATACCTGGCCAGTGCCCAGAGCAGTAGGCGAAGCATGCACGCTTGCTGATGGAATGTGTTTCTCACTACTGCTCTGCTTCTCCACCCCCCTTCCACCATTTGCTTCGTCTACAGCAGCAGGCTGCTGGTGAAATGCTCGCTTCTAGCAATGCCATTTCAACACAAGTTGGAGAGGAGAGCTTTGACCGGAGGAATATAAAGATCTAGCTAACAGGAAAAGTTGACCAAGAAATTATTGACAACCAGCCGAGTCATTGTCCCACAACACAGCTTTGTGATTGCATGAGGGCTCCTGTCGGGGCGCTGGATCTGCAGAAATTATTTGTTCTTTTGAAGGCTCTGTGGGAAGGAGGGTGAGTAGGTTGAGGAAATACCTAGGTTTGGGGCAGACGGGCCCTTTAAAGCCCGAGAGAGGCCAACCAGAAATGCCCAGCAGTACTGGAGGCTGAGACCAAAGCATCCGCTCCAAACTGGAGTTCCCTGCCTGGGTCTCGGAAAGAACGGCTGTGCTAGCAGGTTTGGTGAGGGGGCAAAGATGCTAATGAAGCGTGAACTGGCTGCTTTCAGCAGAGCCTTCCGGGCACCGTGCCACCATCTCGCTTTCTTTCCTGCCCATTTATTTATTTATATTCTTAATTAATGGAAATTTCAACTCCCATTAGATCAGGAGGAGTTGGCAATAAACAGCCGGAGCACCAGGCGCAGGGCCACTGGGGAAGGGCGGCAGCTCCTCTTTCTGCTCCTGGATTCCAGTCCATGGCCCGGGCGTGAGGAGAGAAAACCCGAGTGCTGGTTCTGTGTGAGAGAGCCGGGACACTCTGTAGTGGCCACGGGCCTCCACAGTACCTATGAGTCTCTTTAGGGATCATTGAGACGTTTCCGCGGCGGGAACCGGACAGCCCAGGTTTGAGTCCTGTCTGGCTGTACAACCCTGGGCAAGTTAGATCACTTTTCTGTGTTTCGGTCTCCTCTATTAGAGGCGGTGGTAGGACCTACTGCAGAGGTAGCTGGTCCTAAATGAGATAATGCATGCGAGGTGCTTGGCACAGTGCGCCATGTGCAGTGCTCGCTGGTTTTAGTTATGCCCCTCATCATCAAGGACCTGCACATGCCCACATCACACCGCTCCCCTCAGGTGCCTCACGCAGCCCAGGGAGACCACCTTCCAGGGAGCAGGGCTGGTGCGCGTCCTCCGTCAGGAATGTTCTGGGCGCTCCACCACTCTGGGTTCTGGCATCTGATCTGTGGGTTGGGCTCAGGTGGGGCTTCTGAATCCATAGTCTCGAATCTCAACCTATTGGTATCAATTATGAAGCCTGAAAACTCTGCATGGTCATAACCCAGGACTGAGACGTTCGTGTGGAATTTAGGCACAGCCAAAAAGCCACTGATGGGCCAGGACATGGTAGAATGACAAGAGCTGGAAGAAGTAATCAGTATCACGGGGCCGGAGGGAGGCTTCCAGCCCAGCTCTAAAGACAGGCGTTGGTGGGCGGACCGCTAGGCTGAGCCCCAGGGAGGCAGGGTGGGGAGAGACGGGCGCTGCACTCCGGGCTCACAGCTTCTGGCTTTCACTCCAGACTCCACAGCGTGCTGGCTGTGGTACCAGGATGAAGCTCGTACCCTCTCTAGGCCTCAGTTTCCTGGCATGAAAAATAAGGATGACAATAACAGTGTTCTCGTCACAGAGTTGAGGAGAGGATGACGTGAGATAACTTACGAAGTGATTAATAGAACGCCTGGCAAGTTCTCAGAAGCTGTTAGCTGTTGTGGTTAGCTCTGCTTTATTCATCCCTGTATTTTCAATGCCTGCCACAGTGTCTGCTTATGGTAAGAGCTCAAGGAATGTTTGTGGAATGATCAGATGGAGAACGTGACATTTGTGATGCGCCACTAACCTTTGGGGCTTGGTATCCCCAGTGCAGAGGGTTCTACTAGAGGGCCATGGATGCCACTTCCAGATCAAAGTATAAGTTCCGTGCCAGGTTCATGGATGCCTCCTGGGCCTGGTCCCCTGGTCTGAAAGCGGTCTCACCTGAAGCAAGAAAGTCCCCTCCCTCTTTCTTGGGAAAAATGACACCACGTATTGACAAAGATCTAAAGTCGTAGGTGTCACTCAAGAGGCACATTTAAAATGCTATGTTTGAGTCTTGAATGACCAGTGCCTTTTTGGGGAAGAAGGAAGCACTAGCTATCTTGGATATGCTTTTGGACTTCATTTCTAAAGAGAAGGGCCGGGCGCGGTGGCTCACTCCTGTAATCCTAGCACTCTGGGAGGCCGAGGTGGGCGGATCGTTTTAGCTCAGGAGTTCGAGATCAGCCTGAGCAAGAGCGAGACCCCGTCTCTACTAAAAATAGAAAGAAATTAATCGGACAACTAAAAATACATAGAAAAAATTAGCCGGGCATGGTGGCACATGCCTGTAGTCCCAGCTACTCGGGAGGCTGAGGCAGAAGGATCACTTGAGCCCAGGAGTTTGAGGTTGCTGTGAGCTAGGCTGATGCCACGGCACTCTAGCCCGGGCAACACAGTGAGACTCTGTCTCAAAAAAAAAAAAAAAATAAAGAGAAGGGATAGCTCCGAGGTGAGCGCGGTGGAAGTCGGCGTTAAGAAAGAACTGGAGCACAACTGGGAAGGGATTGTTATTCCACCTGGTGAATCGCGCTCTCTCCTCACCTTGACCATCTCATCCACTTGTGGCCACCTCGGCTTGGACAGGACACAGCAGAAATAGGAAAGGTCCCTAGAAGGGCAAAGCAGGTGGATCTGGGGGAAGGGGTGACCTCTGCACCGGGAAAGATGAGCTGTTTCGTCCCAAAGGCAGGGAGGAGGGCGCGCACCCCCGAGGTGGGAGCGTGATGAATGGGAGCAGCGAGCCAGTTGCAGCCTCCCTCTCGCCCTTTCCCCTAATTGGAGAAAGAAGCAGCACTTGACAAAATTAAAAGGGAGCAAATTTAGAACCGATGAAAGGAAATGCTTTCCGCACAATGTGTAATTAACCTGGGAAGGAACCTAACCTGCTCGCCATTAACCGAGGCAAGTGGTGAGCTGAGCTTTCAGACGCTTGCGCGAGTAACAGCCGCTTTAGCAGCTGCCCTGGTTCAGGCCGCAGTTCCTGGGGTCATTCATCATCCGCCGCAAGCCATGGAACGACCACCAGGCTCAGAAAAGGCACATCTCCTGGGATGCAGAAAACGTGGAGATGAGATCAGATGTGTAGACGGAGAGGATATTAGCACTGCAAGAGGCCCACAGGGACAGTCCAGGGAAGCTCGGAGACTTGGCCTAGGTCACACAGCTGCTCAGTGGAAGGGCCAGAACCCCAGAGTCCGGCTCCTCAGCCATCGCCCTTCCCACTGCGGCATGAGGCCCCCGGGATGGTTTCGGAGGGTCGTGGTGGGCACTGAGTCTTGTTTCTGCCTGGCTTTCATTCTCTTCTCTGCTCACTGCAGGGAGAGTGGGCAGGTGCTCCCACTGAAGTGGATGCCCACGCCTAGGAAATATCAGGACAGGTTGGTCTCAGGAGCTGTTCGGTGCATGTTAGTTCTGGGCGGAAATTCTGACCCACTTTATGTCCATGTGATCTCCAGTCGCACACAGGCAGAAGCAGTAGTGTAGAATGGAGCAGAACAAACCTGTCTGGGGGGAGGAGGTCGGTAGTACTGGATTGAAATGCCATTTTCGCCACTTCTTAGCTGGGTGACCTCAGGCTCCTTTCTTAGTCCCTCTGAATCTCTGTCTCATTGTCTTATAACACCTTCTTCATAGCACGTGAGGGTTAAAGAAGACAATACTGAAAACATTTAGCATGCAAAGGTACACAGTAGCCATTCAAAAACTGGCAGCTATCAATAAAATTAGTATTACAACTGGCATCAGCATGAGCTCACCTATTAGGGAAAACCTTGTTTTAATCTTTTAGATTTATTATCTGTCTACCTATCTAGCTTATTCTTTTATCCTCTCGTTCACTCAACAAATACTTTTTGAACGCCTAGTATATACTGTGTTAGGTCCAGGATATACAATGATGAATAAAACATGATTCCTGCCCTCTTGGAATCCACAATTAAGTGGAGAAGACCATCATGAGAAAAGGAAAACAGGTCTGAAATGCAGTGTGACACGTGCCGCATTAGAGGTGGGCAATATAAAGTATTGTGGACTCACAGAAGGAGTCCAAGTAAATGAATGTCTAGTGAGGACTAACTATTGGGCAAGCACGGTGACAGGCATCCATCATGTTACTTTGCAAGTAAGTCCCGCCCTCAGAATGGCAACGTCTCAGAAAGGCATTTTGTACACAGTGGGAATCCCCCAAAACATTCCAGAATCTGAGCTTGCACTGCAGTGTAATCACACACAGTTCCAAGTGAGCACTATTTATTACCAGGGAATATTTTGAATCACTCAAAAGCGGTTCAAGATGGCTTTTGTTGTCGTGGTGAAAGATGCTGGCTTAAGAAGCCCCAGAAAATGATCAACGCAGAGCCTGGAAGATAGCCAGGGCTCGTCTACGAATTTCATGGGCTTCAGGCTCTCCTACCTTTGAGGGTTTATCCAAGATCTTATCGAATATACCAAACAGATGGCATGATGTAAAATGCCTCCATATTCCCTGGGAAATGTATGTCTTTTGTTGCTATAAACTTTGAAATTATTTTCTAACTTTGATTTTAAAATTATTTATGATGGATGATTTTTGGCAAGTATATCTCAGTAATTCTCATGGGATCATAAAATCTTAAATGATTTTTTTGGGGGGGGTGAATACTAAATAGAACAATTAATGACGTTGACATAATGTTACATCTTATAGACATTCAGTTACATACTGAATTTCCATTTTCAACTTTGTTTTCATATTTGGAGCCAATTCCTTTTGTTTTGTTTTGTTTTTCAGGCCCAAGACATTTCCATAGGCCTTTGGAAAGCTCCTAGGCTGGAGGTCCCCTGCTGCTGGTTGGGAGAGCCCTGCGGCCACAGCAAGCTCTCCCCTCCGCCCAGCACCCAGCCTTGCCTCGACCTCAGCACCCCGAGGCCGACCTGGTGAGCTGGGCCCCTCGAGGGGACTGTTGTTAGTGAGGTCCATGTCAGAGTAGATTTAGGTGTGTGGCCAGGTGTCGTTGGGGTAACCTGTGAGGCAACAGGTGGAACTTGTCCCCAGCTCTCCAATGAAGCTTGATTCTCACTTCTCTTGGCCCGTCTTCCTGTCTTTCCCCTATTCTACTTCTCTTTTTTTAAAAAAAATTTGTTTTAATAGATTTAGAGAATACAAATGGTTTTTTGTTACATGGATGAATTGTATAGTGGAGAAATCTAGGCTTTTAGTGTACCCGTCACCTAAATAGTGTACATTGTACCCCTAGTCTACTTCTCATTCTCTCTTACCTCGTCTCCTGCGAGTGGCTTTGTCCATCAATGGCAGCCAAGAGAAGCCAATGGCTCCCCTAGACCCGGCCCACTCAGCTGGTGCCTCTGAAGCATTTATGATCTCAGTGAAAGTATCATGAAAGAAGGGTTGGCCACAAACTGGCACTTGCAGAAATAAAGACAATTATGTAGACGCTTTGATTAAAACTAGAAATATGAAATGCTCACCATGTATTTCTCTACAAACCAATGTCCTAATGTACCCAGTGTTAAATGAGCTGCTCAACTTTTGTCCTTGGTGAGGTTTACTGAGCAGAGAGACTGTGGGATGTTCTTCTTAGGCTGCATCCGAGGAGTGCCCTGGGCTCCTGCTATTGCCTCTGCACACGACAGGCTCCCCTGTCTGCCTGGTGGCTGTGTCCTCACATCTCAGCTGCAAGTCACCTCCTGCGAGTCATTCCTTGACCTCCCTGGGACGATCCAAGTGCTCTTTCTGTTGTGCCCCCACTGACCTCAATGGCGTCCACACATCCATGGAAGCATCGTCTGCCTTCTGCTGCGGTCTGTTTATTGGCGTATCTGATGGCCACTGTGAGCTCTAAAAAAGGCTCTGCTGGACCCCATCTCTATGTCTTCAGCTCTGAGCACAGCACTTGGCACATAGTGGGGTCTACAGGAATGCGGTAACTGGTTGGAAACCAAGGACCCTTTCTTGTGCACTGATTTTGGGTTCTTCTCAACTTTGTCTAGCCAAGCCAGGGAAGACTGCACGCTCAGCCCATTTCCATGAAGAAGTCACAATGAACATCCACACACCCTGCCGTGTCCCTTCCTCCAAATGCCCCCGAATCATTGGTCACCAGCTCCAGGATCTACCACTACCGTGGATATTTTAAAAACCAGATTAAAGAAGCGAGAGTGCAAGTAGGAATAGATACCTCCAGTGGCAAAAGTGAAACAAATCAATATCACTTCTCAGTGTCCAGAGATGCTCAACAGGCAAAGATCACTGCCAAGTTGTAAAAGATGTGTTTAGCAGGCAGTGAGGGCAATTCCAGCTTCAGGAGTGAGTAGACCAACTGCTTTGTTTTCATCTTGGAATGAAATAACTTTTTCTTTGGCATTAGACGATGAACATAAATCGGTATCCATGGGATTGGATTCTGAAAGTGCTGGTTTTGCTTCCTGGGACTAGGCAGTGTGAGCTGCTCAGGTCACCAGGCACTTTCCGTTGGGGCTGGGGATGCCTGTCCCGGCTCTTCCATTGGCCTGGGAGGCCCCAAAGGCCATGACTAGAGCTGTTGCAGCATCAGCTCTTGTACCGTCACCTGATGAGAGTAGGACCGAGCACCTGCTGACACACCTGCCTGCCTTTCCAGTCTCCTTTCCAACTCCTTTCCATGCACTGCCCTCTCAGGCCCTCTCAGGCCTCACTAGGCTACTTGGACCTTCCCTGGACATGTCCTGTGTGTTCCTGCCCACATCCTTCTGCTGTGTCTCTGTCAGCCTGGAATCTTCCTGTGCCCCACTCTGTGCACGTGACTTGTTCTTCAAGGCCCAACTCAAAAGTCACTTGAACCCTCACCTTCCTGGATGAACTAATTTATCCTTAGTCTTTGATCCTAAATGACCTTCTGTATCCCATAATTATGGCTCTTACCACATTCTGTCACAGTTTCTATAATGACAGTAATTAATCCATCATCGAATCCCATCAGCATTATCTTAAAAAACATATCCCGAATTCAACCATTCCTGCCTCTACCACCCAGTGCAAGCCGCTGTCATTTCTCGTCATGATTACCGAGATCGCCTTGGAGCTGGTCTCCTCGCCGCCATGCTTGCCTTCTGCAGGGGCTACCGTGACCCTTATAAAGTGTGAATTAAACTGAGTCGCTCCTCTGCTCAGAACCTGCAGTGCTCTCCACATGTACTAGCCTGGGTTCTCCAGAGAAACAGAAACAACAGGGTGTGTGTTGTATGTGTATGTATGTGCATGTGCGTATATATATGTAGACTGATTATAAGAAATCGGCTCATGCGAGGACAGAGGCTGGGGAGTCCCGAATCTGCAGCGCAGGCCGGCAGCCTGGGGACCCCGGAGAGCTGATGGTGCAGAGGAGGTCCGAGTGCAGCCTGCAGGACCATGGCCTCTGTGTCCGTGCAGCTCGTCTTTCTGGGCTGTTGAGGCCTTCAGCTGATCAGGTGAAGTCCACCCACATTATGGAGGGCAAGCTGCTTACTGAGAGTTCACTGATTTCAATGTTGATCTCATCCAAAAAACACCTTCACAGTTGACATATAGAATTGACCATTCCACCCCTTGTCAGTTTGGAATCTCTGCACGTCTCCTTAAATCATGTTTGATCTCCAAAGAAAAACAATAACAGGATCATACTTCTACCTAACAACTGTCCTGCGTGCAACTGAAAACACGCTAACCCTTTCCTCAGAAGAGGATGCAAAGTCCCGGGGGGGTCCTGAGGGGCTCTCCTGTACTGAGGCAGAGACAGATGAAGAGACTTGCCCAGGCCCCTCTGCAAGTAAGCGTGGACGCCGGATTTCAGCCCTGACTCTGGCTTCGCAGCCCAGCCTTTAATGACGTCTATTCCCTGACCCAACTGTGACCTCTGTGAGGACGGCAACTGTGACCTGTCCATCTTTATTTCCCCAGTTCCTGGCACAATGTTGGCACTAAATAAATTTTTATAAATACAATGCATCCCGGCTCATTCATCTTCCAAGTTCTACCATGCTGACTGCCCCTGAGGGCTCAGAGGCCAGAGCCCCTCGTGGATAACATTGACCTTAGCTTCTCAGTGCAGAGCACAGGGGGAAAAGAACTCGGACTTTGCCATAAAGCAAACTCAGGTTCTTCACTTTCAAGTTGTGTGACCCTGGGTCTCAATTTTTCCATCTGCAAAATGAGGATGCTAGTAATGTCTGCTTCCAAGGTCTCCCACCTCGCCCACGCTGGAAGCGGTGGCTTGATCATAGCTCATCGTAACCTCTAACGCCTGTGCTCAGGTGGTCCTCCTGCCTCAGCCTCCCCAGCAGCTGGCACTACAGGCAGATGCCACCACACCCAGCTAATTTTTTAATACTTTGTAGAGACGGGGTCTCTCTATGCAACCAGGCTGACCTCAAACTCCTGGCTTCAAGTGATCTGCCTCGGCCTCCTAAAGTGCTGGGATTACAGGTGTGAGTCCCTGCACCTGGCCCCAAGGATTATTTTTAAGGTCAACTAAAATAATATATGTAAATCATTTAATTCCGAGCCTGGCACACTGTAATTGCTCAAAAAATGCTAGCTGTTTTTATTTGCTGACCTCCTTCTGAACTTCTGCAGCACATCTCTTGTTATTTGCACTTGCTACATCACTTCTCGAATATCACAGGACGTCATTTACCTATGATGAGCCTCCGAAACACGGGGGTGGGTGGAGGTCACACCTGATACCTTTGTGTTCCTGCACAGCCCGGAGACTGGTGCTTTGCGTGTCATGGTTGTTGAGTACTTATGTGAAATAATTTATTCCTGCAGCTCCCACAGGAGAGGTCTCTGTTTCCAGATCTCCATGATGATTCCATGAAGATCTGAGGCAGGTTTCAACTGACGGATTTGGGAATTTTTGTCTACACTCATATTCTAAGGAGTCTTGGATTGGGTGACAGTGGTTTAGATGGACTGAAAACAGAAGAAAAATGTATCCCTTAGCACCTGAACCTATGGTGAACCTATACTCCTTCAAGATCTTGTCACCCATTGCTCTGTTCCCATAAGAAGAATCACAGTAGTGCCAATGTCCAACAAAAATACTAAAACATTCTGCTCTACCCCTGATTCCCAAACACTTGAAGTGCAAGTCACAGCACCCAGAATTTCAAAAGAGTCTAGACCATGACACACGTGAAGCGATCTGGGTAAGGGCACAGGGAGTAATGGGGGAGAAATATGGGAGAGGATGATCAGGGAAGGAGACGTTTGAGCAGAGATCTGAATGACGTGGAACCAAGGTGTGCAGTCACAGGGGAAGAAGGAGCACTGTAGGCAGAAGGAAGGGCAAATGCAAAGGACCTGAGGCATCAGATGTTCAGTGTGCAAGAGGAACGGCCAAGAAGCCAGTGTGATAGGAGTCTAGTGAGGAAAGGGAGGATGGTTAGAGATTAGGAAGATGAGGATTTAGGAGGCCAGAGCATCTAGAGCTTCACAGGCTACGAGAAGGACTTGGATTATATTGTGAGTGAGATGGGGAGCTTCTGGAGAGTTCTTAGCAGAGGAAAGACATATAATTTATATGCTTTACTTTTCTAGAAGATCTCTCAGCCATGATATAATTTATATCGTTTGCTTTTCTAAAAGATCCCTAAAAGTGGTCTGTAGGGGGATGTAAATGACAGCAGGAAGACCATTGAGGAAGCTATCAAGTAATTTGAGTGAGTATGGTGGCTCAGTAGAGGTGAAGATGAAGAGAGGTGGTTTATTTTGAAATATATTTAAAGGTAGATACCATAGGACTTTTGGATGAATTTGAAGTGTTTGAAGTGGCATAGAAGATAAAAAGAGGAGACTTTTTTTTCCTTGGAGCAACAGATTGGAATGAATTCAAATCAATAAAATGAAGAGCCCTTGGAAAGGGAAAAGCTTTGGGGCACAGCTGTGGAAATCAATCAATTCTGGATATGTAAAATTTAGATATCCCGGTGGAGACACTGCATAGGAAGTCGGGCTGAGAAGCCTGAAGATCGAGGGATAGGGCAGAGAGAATGATATACATATTTAATATTTTGGGATTGTCAGCAAAAAGCGGTATTTAAAGCCATGGAAGTGGCTGAGGTTACCTGGGGAGTGAGAGGGAAGAGCAGAGAGAAGCCTCAGCCTCGGGGCACCCCAGCATTTAGAGGACGGGAATGGAGGAGCAGCAAAGGAGACTGAGCAGTGGCAGCGATGTTGAGAGAAAACAAGAGGCATGTCGTGTCCCCACAGTCGGGTTAAAAGTCCATTTTAAGGAGGACGTGATCACCTGTGTCAAATGTCTCCAGGAGCTCAAACAGATGAGCACTGAGAATTGAGTATTGGGATATGTACAAGCATGCTCATAGCAGCACTGTTTATTTTTAGAAAAACACTGGAAGCATCCCCAAGCGTCTATGAACAAGAGAATGGGTAAAGAAACTCTAGTGTATTTATACTATGGAATTCTATTCAGCTGAAAAAAATTGAGTGAGCTAGAGCAACCTGGATGAATCCCATAAACGTGATAGTGAGTGACAGCGTTGAAGAAGGATGTGAGCAGCTGAATACCATTTGTAAAGTTTTACAGCATGCCAGACAAACCTACATCGGCTAGGGGAATCTGCATAGTAAAATTGTAAAGAAATACATGGAAATGAAATACGCTAAATTCAGGACACCAATTAATTTAAGAGCGGGGCAAGCAATTTGGGAGCTATACACAGAGACGTTCATCAGTATTGGTAATGTTTTGCGTTTTCAGCTTGGTGGTGGGTACAAAGATAATCAATGAATTATTCATACATTTTGTATAATCTAAATATTGCCTAAAAAATTCTAAATAATAAAAGATGATAATTTAAGCACTGAATTTGTCAATGCGGAGGTCATTTGTGACTTAGACAAAAGCAGTTTCAGTGAAATATTTACCGAGCAAGCAGACTGAGTGGGTTTAAGAGAGAAAGGGAGGGAGAAAGCAGAAACAATGAATAAAAACAGCTCTGTAGAGAAGTTCTGGTGAAAAGGGGGCAGAAAAATGGAGTGATAGGTGGAGGAGAATGTGAGGTAGGGAGAGGTTTTACTGGCCAAGTGACTCCAAACCTTAGTTTGCCGAGGCCCAGCAATGTACAAAACTAAAAAATAGTTTATGTTTAATTATTTATCTGCAGCAGATAATCTAACCCCTCTGGTTTCCCTTAGGTGTTTTGGCGTTTGACGTTCGTTAGTATCATTACCGCCTTCACCAGAGGACGAAGAACTCAAATCGGTCCCTTTGGATACTGGTGAAAATAATTCAGCAAAAGCTTCAGTTGGGGAAAAGTTGGAAAACTCTCATTTAAATGAGGTTTGGGATTACTTGTGTATTAATAAAGGTGGAGCATTGAATAAAAATATGACATAGAATATGTAAATGATTTCAGATGTTTTAGAGTGTCTGGTTTCTGGAATTATGGAAGTTGTTTGGAATGATGTACAAAAGCTATTTATACCCATAATTGTCAAGAAAATTTCTTGAAGAAGGTGGATTTGGGGAGGTTTTACATGTAATTGTTATGCTGTGTATAAGATGGCTTACCATTGGGGAATGGGCATCAGGTTTTGGCTTTTGTTTTTTCCTAGTAGCTGGTGTGGATTTATAAAGATCTTTTCACCTGATCTCCTGGAACCCATTTCGACCAAGGATACCCATTAGCAAGATAATAATTATAACAAAATATATAAGTATTGTAAATACAACCTACCAAGAGTCTATTGTGTGCCAAGCACTATTCTAGACATTAGGGAAGATTTCATTAAATTCTTATGACCTCCACGCAAAGAAGGTTTTATTATCCCCATTTTACAGATGAAGAAACTGAAGCAGAAGGAAGTTCCATATTAGAAAGTTCCAGAACTGCGACTGGAACCCAGAATGTCTAATTCCAAAGCCTGGATTCTCCCCACTTTGTTGCGCAGCCTCTAGGAATGGCTATAATTAGGTCCTTGACACAGAGTCACCCTAAACCCCATCCACGGGACTACAGTTTCTGACAAAACAGGCCAATCTTCTTACTTCATGATGTTTTGTGTTGCCGCTGCACACCTCACAGTACGGATGGCAGTGACCACTGTGGGAACTACAGCAGTACATCGGTTAGAAGTTTTGAAGATCTGCAATGAATTGGGAATAAAACTGTGACTGCACGTTTTGGGACCTTTGACTTTGTGGAACGTCCTGTGTTTCTGAAACATCCACAGTGACTGTTGTTGTCCTATATTATTTAAATGAGCAAGTGTCCTAGTTTCAGGAGGAAGTGTTTTTTTTTTTTTTATCAAATTTACTGCACATCTGTTTGAAGAATATGGCAACAGCATGTATAAATCTCCAATCAAAATATTACAGAAGCAGCCAATTTTGTGATATTAAAAATGTATGGCCAGACACGATGTGCTGAAAATATAAAATTACCACGTGGTGACTTTTCTGCTCTTCTTATATTGGACCGTTTACCCCCAAATTAAATCTTGTGCAAAAACATACCAGACAGAAAAGGAAATAAATTTGGCTCTAAACAATTAAACTGACATTATGAAAGTTTGTCTGTATAATATGCCAACATTGCAAATGCATTTTTTATAGCAATAGAATTTTTGTAGTATCTTAAATAGATTTTGAAACATTCAAATTATATATGCCATCACAAATAATGATGTTTTATGGATATGGGGTAACATCCTAATATAGAAGAATTTAAGAACTCCTTTAGTGGAAAATCTTCAGATGTTTTATAAGCAACAAGGAGACTCACTTTGTAGGATTTCTAGTGCTAACTGGTATTTTGTTTCTTGTGGGTAAGATCAATATACCAGTAAAAGTCCAGTTGGACTTTTATATAAGCAGGCTGATACCTTCAGTTTTCAGAAGAGGGACATCCTCATTGTCTTCTTTCATGGAATATCACTGTCACCATGACCACTGTCCTGACGTTGAAATGTATGACTACTTTCTAGATACAAGTAACTATTAGGCATCATCCAGACATCATTTGATTCTCAACATGGCCCTGTGAGATGATCCTTACTATCCCCATCTTATAGATTCAGAACCTGAGGTTTGGAAAGTTAATTAATTTGTTCTAGGTCTGTGGGCCCCAACCCCTGGGCCGTGGACTGATACTGGTCCGTGACCTGTTAGGAACCAGGCCACACAGCAGGAGGTGAGCGGCGGGTGAGCAAATGAAGCTTCATCTGTATTTACAGCCACTCCCCATCCCTTGCATCACTGTCTGAGCTCCGCCTCCTGTCAGATCAGAGGTGGCATTAGATTCTCATAGGAGCGTTAGCCCTACTGCAGACTGCACATACAAGGGGTCTAGGTTGTGGCTCCTTATGGGAATCTAATGCCTGATGATCTGGGGTGGAGCTGAGGCGGCGATGCTAGCGCTGGGGAGCGGCTGCAAATGCAGATTATCATTAGCAGAGAGGTTTGACTGCACAGAGACCATAATAAATCAGTTGTCTGCAGACTCATATCAAAACCCCATCAGTGAGTGGCACTTGACAATTAAGCTGCATCTGGTGGCAGCTTTAAGTCAGAATCTGACACTTATTTTCGTCTGTATGTGGCCCGCCCATTATTTTATTTACCACTTCCAACTGCACCTCTTTCCCGCACTGCGCACTTGTCTCAGTCATAGTTTTGCTAAGCCCACAAGCTAACCTAGCAAAATGAGTAAAAAACAAACATTGCTGGAGAACTTCTTTGAAAAGGGGGAGAGACCCAATGATGAGACAGCAGCAGACTCTGAGACTGCCAACAAAATGTAAGCTGCATTTAAAAGAAAATACCAAGAGTCCTACTTACATTACGGATTCATTCCAACAGGCAATTCACATTCTCCAAGCTGCTTTGTATAACATGTGGCGACCAGCTACCCAACAAGGCCATGAGACCTTCAAAACTGCTTCATCACATGGAGACCAAGCACCTGCATTAAAAGACAAACCTTCAGAGTTTTTCCAAAGGAAAAATGTGAACACGAAGAACAGAAGCAATTATTGAAGGCCACCACTTCATCAAATGTACCTGCATTGAGAGCATCACTGTTAGTGACTACCGCATTGCTGAAGCTAAGAAGTCCTTTACTACTGGTGAAGAGTTGGTCCTGCCTGCTGCTAAGGACATTTGCCGTGAACTTTTAAGAGAGGCTGAAGTTTGAAAGGTGCCACGTGTTTCTGTTTCAGCTAGCACCATAACTAGACAAATTGATGAAATGGCAGAGGATATCGAGGCACAATTGTTAGAGAGGATTAATGAGTCACCATTGACGAGTCTACCAATGTTGACAACAAGGCAACAATGCTTGTTTTTGTGCGATGTATGTTTCAGGAGGATGTGCATGAGGATATGTTATGTGCACTTTTGTTGCCAACCAACACCACAGTTGCAGAACTATTCAAATCTTTGAATGATTACATATCAGGAAAACTGAATCAGTCACTTTGTGTTGGTATAAGCACAGACGGAGCAGCTGCCATGACTGAACGGCTTTCTGGTTTCACTACTCGGGTCAAGGAGGTCACTTCTGAATGTGAGTCTACGTACCGTGTCATCCATAGAGAAACGCTGGCTAGCTGAAAAATGTTGCCTGAACTAAACAATGTTTTGCAGGATGTGGTTAACATTATCAGCCATATTAAAGTACATGCCCTTAACTCAACATCTGTTCGCTCAGCTGTGTGAGGAGATGGACGCAGAGCACACACGTCTTCTTTTACACACAGAAGTGAGAGGGCTTTCTGAAGGTAGATCACTGGGCAGAGTTTTTGAGTTATGAGAGCCACTCCAGAGATTTCTTTTAGAAAAACAGTCACCACTGGCAGACGTTTCAGTGACACAGAATGGGTCGCAAAACTTGCTTCCATGTGTGACATATTCAACCTGCTCTGAAAACTCAATCTGTCCCTTCAGGGGAGATGACAACTGTGTTCGAATCGGCAGATAGAGTGGCTGCATTCAAAGCCAAACTGGAATTATGGGGGCAGTGAGTGAACACTGGGATTTTTGACATGTTTCAAACATTAGCAGGGATTTTGAAAGGAACTGAGTCAAGACCTTCTCTCTCCCAGCTGGTGCATGATCACCTGTCTCAGCTTTCAAAAAAGTTTGAGCATGACTTCCCAACCACAATAGACCCCCGAACTGGGAAGAAATGGATCCGTGACCCATTTGTGAATAAACCAGGTGAATCGACTCTGTGCTAGAAGAGGATCAACTGATGGAGATTGCAAATGACTGTGGCCTTAAAACTATGTTTGAGACGACTTCAAATCTCCATATGTTCTGGATTAAAGTCAAGGAAGAACATCCTGAGATTGCCACAAAGGCACTGAAAAGCCTGCTTCCATTTCCAACATCCTGTCTCTGTGAAACAGGGTTTTCTGCAGTGACAGCAACCAAGATGACATTACAGAGTAGACTGGACATAAGCAACACACGTTGGGTGTCACTGTCTCCCATCACCCCCAGGTGGGACCGTCTAGTTGCAGGAAAACAAGCTCAGGGCTCCCACTGATTCTGCATCATGGTGAGTTGTATAATTATTTCATTATATATTACAGTGTAATAATAATAGAAATACAATGTACAATAAATGTAATGCACTTGAATCATCCCCAAACCATTCCCATTCCCCGTGGAAAAATTGTCTTCTATGAAACCAGTCCCAGGTGCCAAAAAGGTTGGGGGCCTCTGCTCTAGGTCACACAGCCAAGATCTCTGCCCTTGAGAAGCTTGCATGTGTGTAACACTTGACAGTTTACAGCATTCTTCTAGCTGTTTCACCACGGATAGATCTCACAATGGCTCTGGTATAGATGAGCCACTCTGAAAAGCAAGTGGCTTTCTCAAGGTCACCATTGATGGAACTAGGCTTTGGATTACTGACTAGAGTTTTCCATCCAACTGCACATAAAGCTTCTCTGTAAAACAAAAGCCCTTTCTTGATTGATTGGGCCTGCAGTGGAACTCCAGAGGAGGAGATACGGATGACAGAGATGGGGAGAGGAGGAGTGGAAAGGATTCAGAGAAAAACATTTTATTTTTCCCAGAGATTTTCTCTGCCAGCCAGTCTCCATGGCCTTACTTCTGATTCTTAGGAAGGGAGAGACTTCAAGCAAAATGTGGATTTGCACACGAACCCTCTGTGAGGTGTTGGGAATACCCAGAAACTCTCTTTTAGGATTATAAATTTGGATCATGGTACCAGGGAGTTTGTGGGTGAAGGGAAGTCTTCCTTCTTCAGTGGCTTGGCTTCAGCTCAGAGTGGTGCTGGTAGGCGGAGACTTGGCGTGGGGCTCTGAGTGGGAAATGGCTCTGTCACCGGGAGGAGGTGTTAGCCCTTCGTAGTGCACTGTGGGCAACATTGCTGGCAGGACTGGAGCAGCAGAGGAGACAAAGCACCGGCTGCAACGTGGCGTTACACTCAGCCCTGGGTTCTTCCAGAAGTAGCCGGAAAGACTTTGGAGAGGCATGATGCCGAGCTAGAGAAATGGGTGTTACAACTATAATTCAAGGCCAAGTCTCTGACATATTTCACAAGAGAGGCACATATATGTATATGTTTACTTTTGGGGGTAGAGACTGGGATGGGTATGGGATGTGGAGGGAATCAAGGAAAAGTATGGGTGTTGGAGACCCAGCTGGGAAGTGAGATCACCGAACATGGACAGGAGCAGAGTGAGGTGAGACCAGAGAGGGGAGTTGCAGGAGCTTCTGGAACGTAAGTCTTAGGTGGGTGAAGTTGCTTTGATTGGCAGTGGGCATCACTTGAAGATTTGAGATCAGGGTAGTAGGGTGATCACGGCTCAGCTTTAAAAAAAATGAATCATGAAGTGAAGTACTAGAATTTTCAGAGTGGGAAAAACCTTGGAATATGAAAAGACTGATCAGGAGTTTTTTGGCAATTCAGAGGTACCTCATTTAGCTGAGGACAGGGGTTTCCGAAAATGGAAGTGCCAAGTGAATTGATTCTATGAAGACTGGATATGACATTTCAGCAAAAGAGGGATTCAAGGAATGGAACATGGTGTACACGATGTATAAGGAGTTGGGGCAGGAGAGAAGAGGGGTTAGAGAGGTCAAGGGACTGGAACTCGCAATGAGGAGAGGGAACTGGTATTATGGGTATAATTGAGTAAGGACGCTGGGATGAGGGAATGTTGTGATTAGACTGTTCATTATTTGGAGATGAGGCAGATTCTGGTGAAAACACGGTCTCTGAGTGGAGGACTTCTTTGGAGTTGAGAAAATCAAAGGATGATTGGACCCCTCAGGATGGCGGCAGAACTTGGCAGGAATCCCACAGATCTCAGCATATGAGGAACAGTGTCCACGAGGGCAGTAGATGACAGAGCTGATGGCTGAGGGTGACACAGGGAAAGGGACTTGGGTTAGTTTGTATAAGAGGGTGGAATAATGGTCTGGGAGCTGCAGGTAAGAGGATTCTGGGCTTGACTTCCAACTCTGAATGACGTGAGTGACAAGACGGTCCACTTGAGATGGTTACAGGGCAAGAAGGTTCTCAGGGGACAACCACATTAAGATCATGGAGTAAAGAGACACTCAGTGAAGAAGTTAAGAGTGTAAAGGAATTTGCTAATCAAGAAATGGAGACTCCAGAGAGCACATGGCAAGGAAGGGCTTAGGAGAAATGTGAGTGCCAGCGGCGGGTCAGGGAGGGAGAAATGCCATGCTATTTGGGAATCAGGAAAAAGAAGAGGATAACCATGAGTAGGACCTCAATTTCGGAAGGTAGAGTCTGTGGCTGCATGTAAGAGGTCCCACCAGTCTTCCTGGCCCCACAGGGCTCCTCCGCAGCCCGAAAGCGAGGCAGGTCTCTGGGCGGCAACAGTGCGAAGAGGCTTCTATGTGCTGGAGACGAGGCTGCGTGGGCGACGTGCCCTGAGCTTTCGAGGCTCTGTGAGATGTGGGGCTGGGCTCCGACAGGACGATTTTGCGAAAGGACAACGCGCGTCACCTCTGTGCATAAAGCCCTCCACGTGGTTCCACATCCCCTTCATCCTGCAGTTCAGGACCCTCAAACATCTGGCTCCCGCCTCCCTCTCCAGATTCCTGTCCTGCCACTTCCTTCACAAATCATTTTCAATTATCCCGAGATGCTTATCATTTCCTGAACGTTCTCTGCAGCTTCCGACTGGAATTCTTCCTTTCCCACGTACCTTCGTCTCTCCTCTGCACAGCAACGGCCCTCCAGCCTTCGCTTTGAAGATTTAGCTCAGGAATGTCCTCCACCAAGAGGCTTCTCCTGACCACTTTACGTTGCACTAGATGCCCCATCTCTCGTTGGACCTCTGTCATCGTCAACCCCTCTTCTATTAACACCCTCTTATGTCCTCTGTCATTGAACTTGCCACATAATGTGATCTCCTTTGTAAAGCAAATCTCCACCAACAGCACTCGACTCTGAGAAATTTCCGAGCAAGACCCATGTCTAATTTGCCATCAGGTTCTCACATTCTCAGTGTCTTTCGTGATACCTGGCACACGGAAGACTCTCAAGTAAGTATTCAGAGAACGATTGAGATAACAGAAGCTGAGTTAGGTCAGTGTTGTGGGGGAATGAAATGAACAATGATTCCAGGGGCATCATGGTAGAGGACTGACAAGAGTTAGCAGATTAATTGCATGTGTGTGTGGGCACAGGTATGTGCACATTTGTGAGTTTAGTGGAGGGGAAAAGAAGGTCTCAAAGCCAGCCATGTCTCCCTCATGGGTGATATTTACTTCTCTTTACTCACTAGCCCTGGAAAATCGGACTATCTGACCACCATCCATCTCTTTCTACTGAAACTATTATGAAAAAGTCAACAAATGATCTGAATATCAAACTCAAATGCCTGGCATCTCTTTTGTTCTTCTGGAATTTTCTGTGACATCTGTCACATTTTTCAGGCTCAAATTCTAGAATTCCTTCTTGATTCTTCTTTCCTTCTTGTTTCTCTAATGTTGATGGTGATCACATGATTTATCTTTTCTTTTCTTTTTTTAGCTTTTTAAAGCTAAAAGATAATGGTGAGTTGCACTGATTTTTTCAATGTTAAAACAAATGTTGCAGTCCAAGAATAAATTCTACTTGGTCATGATTATGATCCTTGCTATATTCTGTTGATTTGTTAAGATATTATTTAGAAATTTATTGTCTATGTTAATGAGGGATATTGGTCTGCAGTTTTGTTTTCTAGTAATGTCTTTGTCCGTTTTTGGTATCAGGGCAATGTCATCCTCATAGCCTGAGTTGAGAAGTATTTTCTCCTTTGAAACTTTTGGAAGGAATTTGTTTAGAATTGGCATTATTTTACTTTAATGTTTCTTAGAATTTGCCAGTGGAACTCTCTGGGCCTGCTGTTTCCTTTGTGGGAAGGTTTTTAAGTATAAATTCAATTTCTTTAATAGAAATAGGTCATTTAGGTTACATATTTATTCTTGAGTGAGATTGATAATTTGTATCTTTTAAGATATTTGTCTATTTTATCTAAGTTTTCCAATTTATAGGCATAAAGTTGTCCATAATATTCCCTTATTATCCTTTTACATCTATGTAATCTGTAATGATGTCAACCTCTCATGCCCACTAGAGGTTTATCAATTTTATTGACCTTTTCAAAGAAGCTGCTTTTGGTTTCATTGCTTTTACCTATTGTTTTCTTCTGTTCTGTTTCATCGATTCCCATTTTCATCTTTATTATTTTCTTTCTTCTGGTTACTTTGGGCTTCATTTGTTCTTATTTTTCTAATTTATTAAGCTTGAAGCTGAGGTCATTGATTTGAGGCAATTCTTTCTTTTTCCAATTTAGGTGTTCAGTGCTGTATGTATCCCCTAAGTACTGCCTTAGCAGCACTCCACGAATCCGATAGGTATGTTTTAATTTTGATTCCATTTAAAATGCTTTCTAATTTTGACCCACGAGATGTTTAGAACTGTTTTATTTAATATCCAAATGTTTGGGGATACTTTCCATATATCTTTGTTATCGATTTGTAATTTAATTCCATTGCGAACAGAGAACATGCTTTGTATGATTTGAATCTTAAAAAATTTAATTAGGCTTTTTTTTTTTACAGCCCTAAGTACCTTTTTAAATCCAGGAAGAGTCGAGGTTGGAGGATCACGTGTGCGACGGTCAGTCGGCAACGCCTTGGTGGCAGCTCGCAGCTCTCCGGCGGGCAGCGTCCCACGGGCTGCTCCTGCTTAAACCCTCTTGCTGCTTCTCCTCATCCTCCGGCCCCTTGCATCCCTCGGCATTCACAGAGGACTCTTCCGGAGCCAGCAAGAAATTCACTTGTCTTATGTGACAGACTGAGAGGGAGGTGTGGAATTAGGCTAAATACAGGCCGAGGAGAGGGAAGGAGAGAAAATAAAGTAGTGATCCAAGGAAGGCTGAGCGGGGCTATAAAGCGATATTTTATTTTTCGGCTCATAAACTGACTCCGAAGGCAATACTGAAAATGTTTTGAGCAATGAAAGCATGACTATGTGAAAAGTGTAGCCTTGGAGATTACTTTGAATGACAACACTCATTTGGATGTATGAGTTCCAGAGTGCTTTAGAAAAATTAATCATTATTTTTAGTTAGATATGTAACTATTTTTGTGAACATTCCAAACTCAGTGTGGTGCAAGCGTGAAGCAACTTTTCTTTCTCTGATCACTGCCTTCAACTGTATTTTGTCAAATCTAACTTTACTGTCTTACAATGGGATCATGGAGATTTTCTCAGCTTTTTAGTCACCTTCAGTTGTTGAAAGTCCTGTACAGTCTTATTGAATTTTCTAGCCCGTTTCTGGGATTGACCATGGCCGTTGGGATCCATGGTGTGGAAAAGGCAGGGTTGCTTCCCTTCCTTTCCTCTTTTGCATTCCTTTCATCCTCTAGCATGTTGGCAAGAGGGACCAGTATCTCAAATTCAACTGTTGCTTACCCTCCCACTCAGCCAGGTGAGGTGGTCTGGGTGTATGGAGAAGATCAATTTTAGCCACTGGGAGAG
>NW_012148019.1:364747-365836 GCF_000956105.1 Propithecus coquereli | reverse complement strand
AGGCCAGTTTCTATTTTTGCTATTATCCCAAGTCTCTAAAAACAATTCTCTTAGAGCCCCCACATTTGGCTTGGAGGATGACAAAGACCTGAGTTGGAGGGAAGGAGAAAATCATGTCCTCCCTCTACATCCTATGTGGCAACAACTCCCCCACCCAAATCTCAAGAGCTTAAAACAACCAAGAACAAATTCTTACGTTATTTGTCCACTGCTAGTTAGCAGGGAGGCTCTGATCTTTATTGCTGACATGGAAGCCACCATTTGAATGATGCTGGACACTCTGTAAGGGGAAAGAGAGAACTCTGCAAGGTCTGACATTGGCAATATGCCACTCTGGCCTACAAGTGACACACGGCCCCCGGCTAGTCACATGGTCCTAATCTGAAGGAAGGATTGGGACATAGAACTCCACTGATGACCAAAAGGGAGAAGAATCAGAAATACTTCTTTGACAGCATTAATGATTACCAGACATAGTTTCCATTCCACCCTCCAATGCTCCTCTCTCTCTTTCTCTCTCCTGCTTTTTCCTTCTCTCTTTGCTTCTCTCACACTTCCCCAGTTTTGTGCTTACGTGGACGGTTCAGAGGTAGAGGCGGCATTCAGGCAGCTGAGGCGATAGTTAAAGGATGTAGAATCTTCCACATATTGTTACATATACATTTATGTCACACACATTCACATGCATACGAATGTTACCTGTTACAGCAAGGCAAGTTCAAGACTGGTTGCAGGGATGGAAAAACTTGGGTCTGTAGATCTGTAATCCAACTCAACACCAAAGATTACATCAAGTAAGTGCATTAAAGGATCGTGTTTGCAGATCCCAAAATATGGTCATATGGCCTGAAAAATTCTAATGTAGTTTTGTGAGCAATGGAATGGAATAAAGAACTAAAACCGTCTCACATAATCCTTGGGTTTACAGTGTCTCAGATTCCAGCCAAGAGGAGGAGATATAATTGAAAAGATCTTGGGTCAGGGTCATTCTTATTTAAACTCTACAAGTATTTAAAATTGCTACTTCCACTGGAGCTACCAAATCCACAAAAGAGGCAGAAGCTGGTCAGGGTTCTGGGTTCTATTAAT
>NW_012148019.1:361573-364557 GCF_000956105.1 Propithecus coquereli | reverse complement strand
TCATTTGCACAGCTCTTTGAGCTGCCAAACTGAACCTCTTGCAGTTTGAAGTTCATCCAGAAAATCCTTTTGCAAAATATTTGCTGAAACGCTGTAATGTAGGAGTTGTAAGGGATTAAGGCTCGTTAGTTTCTCCTCCCCAACACCTATCTTCCCTAAGCTGACTTCTGCAGCCAGAAGCTTAAATCTGAGTGTCTGAGACACAGATTGCAAAATTGCTCCCTCACTTCCACCAACGACTAAAACGTTATTGAAATGTCTCACTTCTAACTGAAATCTGCCTAAGTGAGCAGACCAACCGTCCTTCACACAATCCTGCTAGCCTCCAAACACCCAAACAGATCCCCTTTTAAAAAATTGTAAATTGACTGACAATTTATAATTGGATAAATTTGTGGGGTACAAAGTGATGTTCTGATTTATGAATACAATAAGGAGTCATTATATCAAGCTAGGTAACATATCCATCACCTCTAATGTTCAACATTTTTTTTTGTGGTGAGAACATTAGAAATTTACTGTCTTAGCAAATTTGAGATGGGTAATACTCTGTTATTAACTATATTCACCATGCTGTGCAATAGAACTAACAAAATTCCTCCTGTCTAACTCAGATATTGTACCCTTGACTATCATCTCCCCACTCACACACAGCCCCAGCCTCTGTAACCACTGTTCTACTCTCTGCTTCCATGAGTTCTGTCGTTATAGATTGTTTAGATGTGAGAACATGCAGTATTTGTCTTTCTGTGCCTGCTAATTTTTCTTAGCATGATGCTCTCCAACTCCATTCGTGTTGCAAATGACAGTTTCCTTCTTTTTAATGGCTGTATAGTACTCCATTGTGTATACATACCAGATTTTCTTCATTTATTCATCCCCCGATGGACACTTAGGTTGATTCTATAACTCGGCTGCTGTAAGTGACGCGGCAATGAAGATGAGAGTGCAGAGATCTCTTTGACAAACTGATTTCAAATCTTTCGGGTAAATACCCAGAAGTGGTGTTGCTGGATCATAGGGTAGTTCTATTTTTAGTTTTTTGAGGAACCTCCATCCAGTTTTCCAAATGGCCGTACTAATTTCTATTCCCACCAACTCTGTGCAAGGGCTCCCTTTTTGCCACATCCTCACCAACATTTATCTTTTGCTTGTGATGACGGCCATTCTGACAGGTGCGAGGTGATACCTCACGGTGGCTTTAATTTTCGTTTCCTTAATGATTATTGATCTTGGGCATTTTTTCATATGTCTGTTGGCCATTTGTATGTCTTCTTTTGAGAAATGTCGAATCAGGTCCTCGACCATTTTTTAAATTGTTCCTTTTTTGTTGTTTTTTAAGTGACTGAGTTGTTTGAGCTGCTTGTATTACATTATTTTGAATAATAAGTCCTTATCAGATGTATGGTCTGCACATATGTCCTCCCACTCCATAGGTTGTCTCTGCACACGTTGTTTCCTTTGCTGTGCAGAAGCTTTTTAGTTTGATAGAATCCCTTTCATCTATTTTTTTGAGTACATCCCCTTTTGGACTTGGGTGAAAATTTCTTTTAGATAAATAATCTAAAAATAGACTGCTAGGTTGTAAGGTATGTGCATTTAGTTTGTGTGAGTCGTGCAAGACTGTTTCCCCCGAAAGCAGAATTGGTCTATGTTTCCATCAGCAGAGCACGGGGATTCCAATATACCTACATTCCCTCCCTCAACACTTGGCATTATCCAGTTTTCTAATTCTTGCCAGTCTAATTGGCACAGAGAGGAATCTCAATGTTGTTTTAATTTGCATTTTTCTGACTACTGATGAGTTTGAGTGTCTCTTGGTATGCTTCTCAGGTTTTGGATTTCCTCTTTTAGGAATTGTCTGTTTATATTAGTTGTCCGTTTTTGTAATAGAGATGCTCTCTTCTTGATGTTAATTTGCAGTGCTTCTTTATTCTAGATATTAATTCCTTACAGTTTTAAATATTAAAAATATCTGTCTTCTGACTTTGTCCATAGTGTTGTTCAATGCACAGAAATATTAAATTTTGTTGCCATAAAATTCACTGTGTTATTGTTTTAGGATTTACCCTTAACATTTTTATTTAAGACGTTATACACCCCCAAATCACAAAGATATTCTCCTATGTTTCTTCTATGTGGTGTTAATTAGGGATTCAGTTATTTTTCTCTATTGAGTCAATTTCTGCCAAAATGACTAAATAATTCTCTTTCCACGTTTATAGTACTACTTTATTGTATATTACATCCCATAATGTCATGGATCTTTGACAGTTCTTTGTTCTATTTACCTGTTTTTATGTTAATACCAGAGGGTATTTTTTTAAACTACCATCTTCTAACAACATTTTGCAGGGCAAGTGCCTTCCATTTGGTCTTTTCTTTTAATGATGACTTATCTACTGGTAGAGATATTTTCCATATGCATATTAGAGTATGCTTTGTAGAAATTTGACTTAAGATTTTAATTCAGTTGCTTTAATTTATATGTTAATTTAGAGATAATCAACATCTTTAGACTATTAAATCATCCCATCCAAGAACATGGAATTTCTTAATTTATTTATTACATCTGTATTATTCTCTTCTATGTCCTTTATTAGAATTTTACATTTTTTTTTTATAGAGGCCTTGTGACTTTTGGTGACGTTAACTTCTAGATACATTGTAGCCGTTTGCTGGTATTGTGATTGGTGTTTTCCTCTTTTATTAAAATGACATTTTCATGTTGGGTTTTGCTAGCATGGAGAAGTATTTTGATTTTTGTAGGTTGATCTTGCATCTGGCATTGTGTTGGTTCTTCTAGATTCTACCTAGCAGGTGATTTAGTCACTTCCCTTCCAATCCTTGTCTTTTCTTTTACTTTCCTTGTAATATTCATCTCCTGTACTAAGTTAAAATAATAGTGAGGATGGAAATCATCATCCATCATAGGTGTCAAACCTTATCAACTGCTCTTTCTGCATCAATTGATATTATTATAA
>NW_012148019.1:348458-350803 GCF_000956105.1 Propithecus coquereli | reverse complement strand
TGGGCAAATGCTGACAAGGGGCCTCCCTCTTTCTCTTTATTACCAATAGTTTCAAAAAGGTAAATTCAGGAAAGTGTAATAGGGAAAATTAGACAACACAGCCTGCTGGGCCCAGTGAGGCTGCTGCCCTCTGTCCATGCCTCTTGCTTTTGGAGCAAACTGCTCTCTTGTGAGGCTCAGAATCTCTCAAGAACCGAGGAGTGCAGTACATATTCCTGAAAGTCACAGTGACACGTGGGAACGCGGCCAAGTACCCCACAGCCCTCATTCATCATCTCTCGTAACGGGCCGCTGCCGTGCAAAGTTCCTGTGGGCCGACTCATGCTGGCCAGCGCCTGGGCATCCCTGACTTCCTTCAGGCAGCTGGCCACTTCACCTTGACTGACCTTGGGGTGGTGGGGGTGGAGGAAATTTCAAAAAAGTGAGTCAACTTCGTCAGAAGACCTGCCTAGTGTTTTATCTTGTGCTGTATGTATGCAGTAAGCTCATCTCATTTTCATAGCAGTTCTTTATTTAAAGGTAGGTACAATTTCCCCTATTTCATAGAATATATAACTGACACCCAGGAAGTTCAATAAATTCCCTAAGGCCCCAGCCCTAGCAAGGGGTGAGAATGGGATTCCAACTCATGTTCCACTCCTTGCCGTCCTTCTGGTGGCACTGATTCCTCTCAGCTGTGCCGCTCACCCCAGCTGAGAGGGCAGCCCCTCCTTAGCCCTTTAGAAGCATGAATGATAATGATACTGATGAACAAGGATGGTGATCATCTCAGGAAGAATGAATATACCTTCCCTTGGAAGCTCTTGGATTTCGTTTGAATTTCATCTTGTCTGATTTACAGAAATTAATGAGCTTCTAGATCTGGACCTGGTGTGCCTTGATAAAAGGACTTATTTTTAGTGCCTTAGCATTTAAAAGGATCTGTTATAATTTCATGCTTAAATAACACTAAATAAGGGCCTGTGTTTGTCTAGCATAATTGGAAGCAAAGGGAAAGGGAAACAGTCACTTCTAAACAAATGGCATGAATGCATCTTGGGAGAAATTTGAAGATGGAGGAACCCCCAAATAAAACAAACACCAGCGGTTTAATTATCCTCCTTGGAGAGCATTTCCCACAGGCCGGAGATGACCTTTAAGGGCACAAAGACCAACACTAGGAGGCTGGAGGTGTGTGGGGTGGCAGTGGGTTAGAAGCCAGGGCCAGGTGGCCTCAGTTACAAAGTGTAGCTGTCCATCAAACTGCCGCCTTGGGTTGCTGGGACCTGGAGAAGACACAGCAATGATTTTCCCTCCCTTCTTGGACAATCTCAGGGCTGATTTGTTCCTGTGCTTTTAACATCGCCGTCCTCACAGCCTCTGAGACCACCTAAGTCACAGTACCCCAGGCAATGGGAGAAAACTGGCTGAAATAAAGAAGGACGGGAGAGCTCCGAGCCTAGAACTGGGGAAAGGACTGCTCTCCCAGACCTCTGCATCACCCGGTGACGGAGTCTTCGTCTCTCCGCCCAGGAGCTTCTCATTGGCGCAGCCCCTCTCGGCCACGCCCCGACCACGCCCCCGGCCACGCCCCCTGGCCACGCCCCCTCCACGCCGCCAGCACGCAGCCCCAGCTCCCGCCCGTCCCCTTCTCCCAGGGTAAAATTTTGCTCTCTTTGTGCATTTACATTTCTGCTGACTGCAAGGATCAGTTTAATTTCATGGGTGTCATTTCCTTCCAGAAATCTCTGTCTGAGCAGCAGCCCATCGAATCCCCGGTAAAACATATTTTCCTACGGTAATGATTTTATGGGCCCATAAGTCATGAATTTATTATGATCTCAGCCCCTGCTGCTGATTGCTGTGAAATGCAGAGTAATTAACAGCGAGCAGTAGTAGTTATTCCCACCTGGTAACGTGCTCCTTCGTTCGCTGATGGGTTTGATTAAAGTAATGACTGAAGAGCGAAGCCCGGCTGTAAAATATTAGCATGATTAATGCCGTATCCTAAATAAGAAACAAAACTAACGGGCGCGATCTGAGAAATTAAAAAACACACACAACCCTTGCTCTCCCCACACTGCTATCTCCCTTAAGCAATTGTTATGGCTCATTTAAGCTGTGTCTTCCTTCCCATTAGATAACGTGCAGATTCCAAGGCCAGGGGCTGGCTAGCAGAGCACAGCGCACGGTTCCCATAACATCTAAAGTGCTGGTGTTAATGTTTTCCCCTTTCCTCTTGGATTTGCAGAATGGAGCTTGGATGGTGGGACACTTTGAGCTGGCTCCTACATAGCTACTAAACCGTTCTCTCACTCCACATCAGGCAGGGTCTTTGTGGTACCACCAACTAAAGAGGAAGAGGG
>NW_012148019.1:345654-348408 GCF_000956105.1 Propithecus coquereli | reverse complement strand
ATCTTTCAGTTTACTAATTTGTTCTTCAGCTGTATCCATCCCATTATTTACCCTATCTTTAAAAATGTCCATTATTAAATTTTATTTCTAATACTCTTTCATGTTTCCTTTTTCATTTCGCCTTGTTTATATTCATAGTGTATTTATCCTTGAAAGTATATTTATTCCAAATTTTTGGTCTTTCTGTTCCAATAATCATGCTTCATATGCTTTATGTCATACAGTCAGTTATTTTTCTTTGGACGTAGTTTTACGTAGTTTTAGGTAATTGGGTGTGTGGCTGTGAGCTTAGATTTTCTGGGGGATACCAGCCACCCTGTTCGGCAATGTATATTCACGAGGAGAAGAAGGGCAGACACTGTCGTGTTGGTGCTGGCGAGTCAGGGAGAAAGAGGAGGCTGTCTGTCTGGGTGGAGGCCCCGGTGCCACAGAGTCGCGGGCAAATCTGTCTCTCTCGGCCCTCCCCTCCCCCCGCCAACAGCACTTTCAAGTCAAGATTTCTAAGTTCTTACTTAGTATTTCATGGATTTCACCTTCCCGTCTGTCATTTTTTCCAGGCTCGATTTGGGGAGAGGGAACCAGCAGTCTGTGCCAGCTCACCGTTTTGTCCAGAACTGGAAAACACTGGTTTTGAACATTGCTTCCTTATTTTATGAGACAGGGTAGAGCCTCACATAACCCCTCCTTAATGTCCTGATGAATGACAACATAAAATAATGATCCTTTGGGATATAAAGGTTACAATAGTTTAATTTTTTAAAATTGTATTTGAAACATGAAACAGAGCTATTTCTAGGAAAGGAGAGAATAGCTTTGTTCTTTCCTTTTGGACTTTGAAACAGCAGGGTGGTCTGCTTTGGACATTAGGATCAGCCACCAAAAACCCTAGAGAAATACCATATTAGTGCCTTTTTATATTAAAGAACTAGACATTCATTTTTATTTAATTTAACGCAAAAGCTTGGGGTAGTTAAATAAAACATCAAACATAAAGGAAAAAGTACACAAAATCTAATTTCAAAACATAAATTAAGGTTGCCAGATAAAATATAGTATGCCCAATTAAATTTGACTTTCATAAACAGCAAATAATTTTTTGGTATAATTATGTCCCAAGAAATATTTTTGCCTTTTTTCTGGGGCACATTTACCCCCTTAGTTTTTTCCTGGAGCAGAGAGAGTTTGATCTTTAAATAAATCTGGCTTCAAATTCCATCTCCATCTCTAGCTGGGTAACCTGAACAATCAATCTGAACCTCAGTTTCCTTATCTGTGAAATGGGAATAATAATATCTGCCTTGTAGGTTGTTTGAGTCAGTTGCAATAAGGTGTGTAAATGCCTAGCACAGTGTGGGACACATAACAGGTGCCCATATTTGCTTTGGTAACGTTATTTCTCTTTCCCCTTTCAAAGGAGAAGTTACTTTACTATCATCCCAAAACTAATGTCAATAACTAAAAGTTATTCTGTTAAAAGAATCGGTATCAATGTATCTATTGAACTCCTCTAGTGTGTTACAGCACATAGAAAACAGAAATGGCACGTGTGCAAGACATCTGAAGAACAACATCTCTGTGCTATTATTTAAGTATTATAGATGAACTTTTTTGATGACTGGATATATTTAAAGCACAAATGTGAAGACATGGAAGACAGAGCTTTAATTTCTCTTCCCCTTGGCCTTGAGTCTTCCTCTACTCACTCAACAATGGTAAGGTAAGATCCCCTCTTTTACAATCCCTCATAATGGCACCTTAAGATAGTTGAGATTTAAAGTTGAGTGACTGAGCTACATGTTATCTATTTTAACAAATTTATTTTCTATGGAAGTTGACTAGAATGAGTTTAATTCTACTTGTAGCCCAAGGATTCTAGTTGATATAGGTATTCTGGTACCACATATTGGGTTTTATAGCACAAACTGTTTGGTGGTTTATCACACGGGTTGGAATCCTCACTGGTACTCATTACAAGAGCTCCTCAGAGCTTTTTCAGTAAGGAGGTGCTAATTTCTGTAATAACTGTGACCGTTTGTTGAATATTTAGCCTGTTACAGATGTTTTATAAATATTATTTTATCCTTTACAAGAACCCTGAAAGGCAGATATATAATCCTGATAATTCAGATGGGGAAACAGAACCAGAGAGGTTAAGTCACTCACCCAAATTCAAATAACTCTCACAGGACAGGGTTGGGATTTGGACTTGTCCATGCTGACTCTGGCCCTTTTCTGCTTTCCACTGCACCACAATTGCTCCAACATGTCTCCAAAAAATTTAAATGAGAGGAAAACCCAATACACACCCGAGTCTTTCCTTATTTTATTCCAACCCGCTGTAAGGGGCTTGCTCATACAACTTATCAAAGACACATGTATGGCTAAAACGTCGGCATCCAGCTAACTCATTTCACATGTGATCCAAAATCATGTTGAAACTCTGCTCTCCTGAGAGATGAAAAGCTGGTGGGTTATTGCATTTCTTGGTTTCTTGCTTAAAAATAATTAATTTTGTCCCTAGCTTCTCAACTGTTTCTTTTGCCCTGGTGCTGAGGCAGTGGACTGGGCTTGGGGCTGGGGAAGGAGCTAGGCAGGGAAGGTGGGTCAGCTTTGCTTTTATCGAGAGGGAGGGCAGTTCATAGCTTAGGCAGTGCAGACCCCTTTCTGAACTTTGGTGCTGGCACTGCTCTGGGGAGGACACGAGTCGGGTGGGATGACGGCTGGGGTCTTCCCTTGGTTGGAGGAGGCAGGATG
>NW_012148019.1:343481-345604 GCF_000956105.1 Propithecus coquereli | reverse complement strand
ATTTATTTAGTTGCACGCTTACTAATTTATTTCTAACTTTTCTTGTTTCCTGCTAATTTATTTAAAACTATAATTTTTTCTCTGGCATGGCTTTACTAATATCCCACAGATTTTGACAGTTGGTATTTTAATTATCATTCAGTCCCGAATATTTCTAAATTTCCTCTATTATTTTCTGTCTAACCCAAAGACTGTTTAATAAAATGTGGTTTTATTTCTAAATATGCTATTTAAGTTATCCTTTTGTAGATAATTTCTAATTCTATTTGTTTATTGTTGAAGAACATCGTCTGTTTGATTGTTCTTTTGTAATTTATTGAGATTGCTTCAATGATCTAATATGTGGTCTATTTTTGTAACTGGAGTGAGCTAAAAACTGTATTCTCTATTTATTGGGGCATAGTTTCCATATATATTGTTTATATAATTGCTAGAGCTTATTAATTATGTTATTTAGGTTTTTGATATCTCCGCTATTTTCTTACACTTGATGTATTGGTTTCTAATAAATCTACCACAACTACAATTGTTCATTAATTGCTTTCTTCCTGCAATTCAGACAAATGCATGTGTGTTTATGTTAGCAATATCATCTTTTTCCCTCTTTTATGTATAGATTTGTTCTTCTGTTGCTTCACAAATTGTTTTAGTTTTAAATTATATCTTGCCCAGATATTAAAATCACTACTAAGCTTTCTCTTGGTTCATATTTTACTAATATATCTTTTCTATCCTTTTATTTTTGAACTTTATGTGTGTTTTTAAGTGTGTATCCTGCAATTAATGTATCGTTGGATTAAAAAAAAGTTTCTGCCTTTTAATTAATGTGTTTGATTAATTTATACTTATTCTAATTACTGTTATGTTAGAACTTTGTTCTATCTTACTTTTTCCATTTACTGTATTTTCCTTTTTTTCTTTTTTCTCCATTCCCTCTTGTCCTTGGATATGTTGATATTCTTCTAATTCTAATTTTGATTTTATGATGGTTGCCCTTAACACCCATATTTGTATTTATTTATTTCTATTGATTTTTAAAGTTAAGTCTTTCTTTCTCCTTCCTCCCTTCCTCCCGTCTCTCTTTTTCTCTCAATCTCTGTCCCTATCTCTCTCTTCCTCCAACAAGACAAATATTGGCGAACTTTTATGTTTCTTAGTATCTTTGTCAGGTTTCAGTCTGAAACATCGGTTCTTAGCGCTCTCATGGGCAAAGAATGACCACATATGCCAAAGTAAGGCAAGCACGAAAGTGAGATTTATTGAGGAGAGAAAGATGAGATTATAGAGCAAGAGCAAGATATAGGTTTACAGAGCATGGCACATACGCCACAGATGACGACTGGACCCATTGTCATAGCAAAGGGAGAGCAAAAGGAAGGGGCCAAAAAAGGGCTTGGTTATGGTCTGCATCTTATTTTATAGTGCCCCTATTGGGACCTCCCTACTGGCTCAGACGTCACCATGGAACCACTTTGATTGGACAGTTGGGAGCTGCATCACTACACATGCGGGTTGTTCTAGGTCAATTTCCAGACTCTATGGTACCTATGTGACTTGGCCTGTGGGCTAGAGAGTCCTCTGCATTCTTTTGCAGCTGGTGCACTAAGCTATGATTGGCTGATTTGTGGGGTAGTCCCTCCTCCCTGGGTATGGCAGTCGCTGGGGAGATTACGGTGGGGCAGGACCAAGATGGGGGCCACAGCACCCACCTTCGTCCCTAGGAGACCCAGAATCCCTCGCTATCTACCTAACATCTTCACCTCCCTACCTCTGATCATGTTGATTTTTCCTGGAATTTTGGCTTTTGATTATTAAGAATATTTTTACTTTCTCCTGTCTTAGTGTTCTCTTTTTATAAGAAAAATTATACCAAGATACTTTATCGATGTTGATTTCTATACCAGTTGCAGTACCTCCTGGATTTATTTCTCTTATTATTTGAGTACTTCCTCCAAATATTTCCTCACTGTGGGACTTTGTTTGGCAAGCCCTCTAAAGCATTTATGCCTAAGAATATTTTATTATGTCCTCACATTTAAATGACAATTTGATATATTCAATTCTAGGTTCAAAGTTCTTTTCCTTCAATGTTTTAAAAATATGACTTCATTATCTTCTTGCTT
>NW_012148019.1:328859-333181 GCF_000956105.1 Propithecus coquereli | reverse complement strand
ACACTTTGAGCTGGCTCCTACATAGCTACTAAACCGTTCTCTCACTCCACATCAGGCAGGGTCTTTGTGGTACCACCAACTAAAGAGGAAGAGGGGTGTGGATGAGAGGGGCTTTGGCAACTTTGCTTCTCCCCGGACCAGCGGGAGCCAGGAGATAGTCGTTAGGGTTTACGCCAGGGTGGTCCTTTATTTCTAGAACCACCCCCAACCAGAGAGAGATGATTAAAGCTGATGACTCTCAGCTTCATCTTTCCCAACAATAGAGATAACTTGTCTCTGATCTGGCATTGGTCTGGGGATAAATAAAGACTCACATAAATGCCTACTGGTGCCCAAACACTTAACTGTCCTTTATCCTGATGCTACGAAGAAATCTGAGCTTCCTGAAGCCCCACCTTCCCGCAAGAACAGGTAGGAGGCTCGCTTGAGAGTGGGCTCGAAGGCGATTCTGCTCGTGGAAGGCCGGCATCTTGCCCTCTCAACTGAGAGCACCCCACGTCACAGAGAGCCACAAGACTGTAAGTGACACAGTTCTCCTGGAGGAGATGTAGGAAGGGCTGGGGGTGGGCCCAGGGGGTGGCCTACTGGGTCGGTCATGGAGAGGCAGAAGGGGTCTGCCTTTGCCCTTCTCCGGGGGCCCTGAAATTAAATTCACACTTACACCTTTGTAGGCTGGGAGAGAAAGAGCCAGAGGAAAGTCTGGATATGCAGGAGGCTGTGCCAAGGGAGAATCCTTGAGCTCGCGTTTTGGAAGGAGAGTAAGGCATTTCTGATGAGAGGATTGTTTTGCCAGGGGCTAGAAGACCGGGGCTGCAGGAGGACAAGAGTCCATTTCATTGATTCATTGCTGGACACCTCCTGTATGCCAGGTCCTGACAGTCTCTGCCATTAAGAAACTTCCAGTCTAGAAACTCAACTAAACGGGGAGACACTAAGGAAAACCTCATCGGAAGGGACAGGAGTAAAAGGAGAAATTGAGGACTTGGGCAGGGACTCACGGCCACCTTGGCCTCGGGGAGGGGTGTGGGTGAGGCGCTGGAGAGAGAAAGCCACACCGCCTGCGTGGGAGGGCTAGGTGGTTTTTCTGCACACCTTGTGCATTTGGAAGGGGAAAGACGGGCTCCTGTGGGGGCAAATGGACACCATCATTCTGGCTCGTAGCTATGGAGAGCACAGACAACAGCGCTATTAATTTACAGCTCTCTTTGCTTCAGAAGCGCTCAAAGCATTTAAAAAAATACCAGATTCGTATGAAGGAAGAAGTGAGGGACAGGCGTGTATGGGTCCATTTTAAAGATTTGGGGACCAAATTACAGAGAAAGAAATGATTTGTCCGAAGCTGCTCTCAGTAAGGGGCAGATGTGAGGTCAGACCCTATGTCTTCCCCACTAACCAATTAGGGTGCATTTGCTTAATGGATTGTGTTTCATGTGCCGAGTTTCTGGAGGCTGTCCTTCCAAACCACCCGGCCACCTGGCTGCAGCTGGGCCATCCACAAACAATGGCAATTATCATGAATCTGCTATCAATCCCAAGAATGTCGCATGTGGCATCCTGGGACAGTACCAGGCAGACAGGCATCAGGTTTTTCCCTACAGCAGAAAGAGAGCTGCTTTCCCAGTGGAAGGTATTCCTGCATTTTCCTATTAAGGATGAGGCAGAGACAAGGTGAGGCTGTGGGTCAGGTAAGAGGAAACAGATCCATAAAAATAATTTTTATTCTTCTCTTCTCCTCCATTCTTAATCACTTAAAAAAAAAAACCCTTGTTGCATGATGTCTCAGAAAAAATTTAATGAACATGCACCTTTCTGCTTTTTCTCCTCTGGCCCTTGCTCCTCAGAGGGGCAGATGAAGGAAAAGTTATTGGGATCACGGTGCTGGCACCGGGAAGATAAACGCGAAGCCCTCCCTCTCCCCGCCGCTGAGCAGGTCAAAAAATGATTGCGTTGGGCGTGAAGGATTTATGTCTGCCGTGAGTCAGTCAGAGTGTCGGGGTAAATCAAGGCTGACGTTTTTAGCATCTAGGAAAAAAAGCAATTGCATTTTATGTCTACATTTTGCTCGGCTAATCAAGGTGCGGAAGAGATAGTCTGCCTGGGGAAACTTTTCCACTTTTTATTATTTAGGTAGAGTTTGGTTTTCCCCATAGAAACATGGAGCAAGTCCATAAAGTAAGGAAAAGGCTCTCCCCGTCACATTTGATTTGGAGGAAGGGGATCTGGAGAGGGACTGGACGTGGAGTCACCCGAGTGGTCTCAGGGACAGCTCTGGAACAAGGGAGTGGATGGCCCCCTTTGCAAAGAACTTCTTCTCTCCGAAGGCCTCCAGTGGGACTTACGATACAACAACGATTGGAAAAAAAACTAGTCTGATGCCTTTGACTAAATTGGCCAGCTACTAATTGACTACTCATCAGTCCTTTAACTAAAGCGACCAGTAAAATAACCAAGATTAGTTAAAACTGTTGAACCAGTTGATGTATATTGACATAGTTCAAGTTAATACGTGCAAGGGAAAAAGAAAGACGAACAAATCATCCAGCAATACTTCTTTTTAGCTTTCTGTTTCCAAGGCTAATTATCGGTTTATCTAAGCGCTTTGCCTTAGTAAGTGAGAATGTATTTGGATTTCAAAAGTCTTATACGTTACACCAGGGACTAGATTCAGCAAATAATACTTCCACGTGTTAACGGATAGTAATCATGATGCTAATTTTTTTGAGGGGGAGGGGATTTACTATATAAAGTGCTTAAGCATTTTGTGTACGTTATCTCGTTAAATCTCCATTGCCCCAGGAGCGAGTTAAGATCACGGTTTTACCGATGGGGAAACCGATGCTTAGAGGGCTTGACTAATCTACCCCAGGTTATATCCAGCTCTTCCCAGCTGGCAAGAGCCAGAGAAGTTCTTTGAACCGAGGCAATTCTGCCTCCACAGCCTTTATCTCTAACGTCTATGCGTGCTGCTTCAGATTTGATCAAAGCAGAGATGCACATTTATTCTAACAATGTTGGGAATAGGAGATTCAACAAAAACAGATTTCATGAACGTCTAGATTTTCCTTTTCATAGCCTTGAAAAAGGTGGGGAACCAGCCACAGGTCCCGACAGTGTGTACTTAAGATGATACTAATAACTGAAATGTATTGCTTACTTGTCATGTGCCAGGCACTGTGTTAAGCTCTTTCTATGTATTTACTCACAGAAACCCCACGCAGTCCCCCAAAAGTGGGTCTATTCTGATCCTATGTTCCAGATTAAAAAATCGAGGCACTGAGAAGTTTAGAAACCTTCCCAGGCATTTAGCCGGAAGGGACAGCCAGGACGGGAACTGGGCAAATTGTGGCTTTGCCAGCCCCGTAGAACGTGCTTCTTGCGACAATCGTATCGGCAGGGCTCAGTTCTTTGCCTTCTTTCTTGTGTGTCTGACAATACTTGCTTTGTCATGTCTGGCTTAAGAGACTTTCAAGTTGTCTTTAAAAAACTCTAAATACTCTTCCTGTATTAGCACATATTTAGTTTAAAAATGATGGAGAAGAAGAAAATACTGATCTTAGATTTCAATCAGTGCTTTCCTGCCTTAGGACCTCCAGAAGTTGTTTAAGGGGGTGGTGGGAAGCTTGAAGTTCAGTCTATCAAACAGCTGAGCCGAAAGGGATTTACTGATAATAAGACATCGGAGGGTAACCCAGATACCAAGTTCGTGGAATGACACTAGTTCAGCGAAGTAATGTGAATTATTGCATACTGATTGCTCTTTGATCAATAAAGGTAGAGAAATGGAATACTCTTTAATAAAGGTTGTCGATGAGACAAAAACATATTAAAAATAAGAAGCCTTAGAGGAAAAGAATAAAAGAGGTCCTTAGTGACAGAAGGCCTGGGAGCCTCTGATAAAAAGTTTTTTTCTTTTTGTTCCCTGTTGCTTGGTTATTTGTTGGAAATGTTATCAAAACACCTTTCAAAATCCAATGATATAATTTATGTAAAGTGTTATGCAAATACTGGTTTTTGTTATTAATATTAATGGTGATAGTTATGGTAATAGTCTTGCTGTGAAGCATGCGCTTTCAGGTAACAATGGCATGAAGAACCTTCATTTTAAACCTTTCATTTTCTGGGGTTAGATCTGTCCTCTGCTTTGCCAAACCCGGCGTGAGCACAGACGTGCCCTGCAGTGCTGCGTGTTCCCTGTGTGTGCGCGTGCCCGTGCGGGGCGTCACACGCGTGTGTGCACATGTAGTGCACACGCCACGGTTCTGTGAGCGGTACCCCTCTGCCTTGCACAGTTGCACATTTCAAAGCTCTGTGTTCAGAAACCT
>NW_012148019.1:322480-328201 GCF_000956105.1 Propithecus coquereli | reverse complement strand
CCCTCGATGTGCCTTGGACCCTGCTGGTCTCTTTCTGTCACGGAAAGCAGCAGGACACCCTCCCCACCGCCTGTGTGCACGCGGGACCAGGGCGTGTTCTAACCACAGTGGCTCCTGCCCATTCACTGTCGTGTCCTTTCTTCCTTGCTCTGAAGCTCCTTATTTATTATGCGTTTTGAAACAGACCGGATCTCTTCCACGACATCCGTTTTCACAACCTGCCAAAGAATTTGCCGGCGACTTAAAGAATTCCCACCCTCCTCTTATTTCTATGACTTAGATTGAACAGGGCGGTTAAAGTCGCAGTGCGCGGTGGTTTCTCAGAAAGTGGACGCACAGCCATGCGCTTCCGGGGGAGGGTGTTGTTGGGGGGGACGGCGCCCCAGCAGCCCTTTACTGGGCAGGCGCTGAGCTGGGTGGGGACTTGCATTGATTCGAATTGGTGTTTTCCTACAAGGCAGTCTCTGCAGATTTGGGGAGCTGGAATGTAAGTGGAAGAAATGGCGGCTGAGAGGATGTGCTAAGGGGGCTCTCCCGGCCACTTCACAGCTGGCAAGAGTGGGGAGGTTCAGGCTTTCAAGTTCGACAGGAGTCAAATCTGGGCTTCCTGATTTATTAGCTGTGTGACCCCTGAGTCTCAGTTTCCTAGTCCATAAAATGGGAATGGTGATACCCACCTCACAGAGTGTTATGAGGAATAAATGAGATGATGTGTTTAAAGTGGCTGGCAAGGCACATAGGGGGTCCATGGTATCGTGTGCATAGTAGATCAAGAGGTGGGTGTCCTTGGGCTATGTAAACTTCAAATTGTCAGCATAGTCAAGCCTCAGATGAATTCTGAACCTTGGTGAAAATAGAAGAGCATAAAACTACCAGAAACAAAGCTTCTAACACAACCAAAGCCTGTACTGTATGCCCAGCCTTGTGCTTCCTGCGGCCGCGGCTGCTCTGGGAATGTGCCCATTAGGTGCAGTGAGGCAGGAGGGGTGGAGCCGTCCCAGATTAGTCTTTCGGCCTCAGGCAGTACCTGTGGTGGAAAGAAGGCACGACCCAAATCTTTAGAAGCTGGGAAAAGGGAAGAGAAGTCTCTAGACGGAGCTGAGAGAGTCAGAACCCCAGATGGGTAACTACACAGAAAATCAAGTGCAAAGATTGAAACATGGGAAAGATGTCAACTTAGACTAGAAGCAAGATTCAAACGTGTGTGAACCTTCTGGAACTTTGGTTGAAATCAAGACGATGATAGGAATACACGGAGAGTCTCACGCTCAGCTTATGACACCATCGCAGAGGTACTGGGGTGCATGCGTGTGCCTGTGCACACGTGGGGACGAGTGTAGGGGTCTCTTCTCTTCACGAAGACTAGTTCCTCCGAATATGCCCGGGGTCGCATTTTCTTTTTACCAGCACAAGGTCTCCAATTTTCTCCTCTTCAGCATCATCACTCTCTCCCTTTCCTACCGCATCCTCCCTAACAGTTGGAACTCACGTTGCTGTATTTTCCAAGTGACAATCACATCAAAACAAAACCCTCTCTTGATTCCTTAGCTCCCTACAGCCAATGCCTCAATTCTCCGCTACCCTTCAACACACAACTTCTCTAAAAGTTGTCAAATTGTACTGCTTTTATTTCCTCATCTGTCTCATTCATTCCTCAGTCTACTCTTTTGCCCCGAAGATAGCTCAAGGTCACTGACAACCTCACTGCATCATCTGAGGGCAACTTTGAGCCTTCACCTTCACTGGTCTCCCAGCCACACTCTCTAGGGCTCACTTCCCAGCCTCGTCCTCCCCTGGCTTCTGTGACCACACGTTTCCTGGCTGTCGTCCTCCCGTCTTCCCCTTCCTTCTCCTTTGCCGGCTCCGTCCTCTACACCGGCTCTCTGGGTGTAGGCGTGCGCTAGGGCTTAGTTCTGGGCCCTCTTCTCTCCTCTCCCCACATTTATTTCCTAGGTGATCTCCTCTGTCCCTGTGGCTTTAAGTGTCAACTCTATGCTGATGACTTACTCATTTTTGTCTCTAGTCCAGAAATCCCCTTTGAGATTCAAACACGTATATCCAACTGTCCACCTGAAATCTCCGCTTGGATATCTCACAGGCATCTCAAAAGAAACGTAAAAATAGCATTTTCCATTTTCTTCCCAAACCTATATCTTTCCTAGAGTATCCTATCTCCATAAATGATGTCACTATCGATGCAGTTGCTGAAGCCTAAGGCCCTCGATTCGTTAACGAATCCTGCCATATCTGTTGTATGCATTTGTTCACTTAGCAGTTGTAGCTGATTCTCATGATTTGCGGTAATTATGTTCTGTAAAGTCACTGCGAACACTGATCTAGTGAACACTGAACCGTTGTTCTTAGGAAAAATACAGGGTCAGGTGTCTGCAGGCCCCCGGTTGCGAGATTTTTATCAGCTGATCAATATATTTGAGTGTGCTTCTGTTCAAAGACACCTTCGCCGTGTGTTGTCGATTCTTTGATACTGAACTCGCAGCCAGCAGCACTGTGCCTCGTGCTGGAACAAAGCTCACCCAACACACGTGTCTTCTCTACAGGCGTGTCGCGGCCTTCCTGTGCTTAGGACCCTGGACAGCACTCGGCACTGTGACTGGGGCCTTTTTAAACCGTGAAGTCGCCAAAAAAGAGAAAAAAAACCCACAAAAATGTAAACCAATGTGGTGCTAAATAGACCATGAAAAGAACACGTGTTAACAGTGTGACACCCGAAACAAGACCACAGAGCGTGGCCCTGTCCCACCTCAGTGGGGAAATGTCCGCGACTCCGATTTTTCACCCGTCTGTGCATGTGGACGTCTGCGAATGATGGCGAAGGTGCCTGAGCATTGATTTTGGGGTTAAAATAAATCTAATCCAGTAAGCAAATTCTCAACTACGGAATCTGCCAAGAGTGAGGGTCGACTGCGTTGATGTTTACAGGCCGGACGCCGTGCCGGGAACGGAAGGTACATTGCTGAGCAAAACGCAAGGTCCCTTCCCTCGTGGGGCACGCTCAGTCTAGCTCCTGAGTGTGCGGTATTTTGAACCCATCTGCTTTTCTCAAATTCTTCCCCTAACTACCCTAGTTCTCATCACTAATACTTGTCACTCGGGCAGTTTACCTATTAAGTGATCTGCTTCCAAGCTTGCCCCTTCCAGTCCGTTCTCCAAATATGGGCAGACGAATCCCCTCAAACATGAACTGAACTATGCCACTTTCTGCTTTCTGTCCTTTAATGATCTGCCACTCAAATACTCACCATGGCAACAGAGTAGCGCTTACCTCTGTATCCTCATCTTGGACCACGGCTGCCTCGACTCAGGCTCCCACGACACTGACATCCTTTCGGGCTCCTGTGTGTGTAAATTTCTTTTCTGCCTCTGAGCCTTTGCACATGCTATTCCCTAAGGCTGTGCCTAGAGCACTCAGCAGATTTCTATTCATCCTCAGCTCTAATGTAAACTCTATCCCCTTAGAATTGCCTCGCCTGAACACGAAGGCCTGCCTTGTTATTCTCTGCGCAAACCTACCTTGTTTTATTGCACACTTGTTTTATAACATACTGCTTATATTTTTGTTTCTTTACTAGTTTACCATGTCACCCCCACTAGACGTGAATTCCAGGAGAGCAGAGACCATGTTAGTTTTGCTTTCCACTCGTTCCTCAGTACCTAGCACAGTGCCTGGCATACAATAAGCATGCAATCAATATTTAGTGAATGAGTGAATTATTAAATAAATTCCTTAAGAGTATCAAAGGATCCTGAATCCCAGCTTTGTCGGCTAAAGAAGAAAATCCCCAGTATTGTCCTCATCCAAATTTCTTTTGCTGTTTCTAGTTGTCCTAAGGAACTTCATTCTAGTAATTTACTCTGGATTTATAATTTAGCATTTTTTTAGGTCTAGGAGTCCAGCCTCTAATACGCAGAACCAGATATTTGCCATGGCAACCTGCCTTCTTGGTGTGCTCCAGGCTCACTGCCCCACCATGGCCCCTGTAAGGTGTTCCCGATGCTCTCCTAGCCAGACAATGTCTTCGAAGATGCTTTCCAGACGATTCCACATCCTTGCACGCTGCGGTCGGCAATACAGGGGGCTTACATTGCGCCCTCTCGCAGATGAGCACAAGCAGACATGTGGACCGATCTTTTGAGCCATCACCTGCACCTAAGCTGCCCTGCCAACCATTTGTAACTCAGGCCATCGGCCCTGAAATACCCTCAGCTGCGCTAAAGAGAACTAGTAACAATAGCTGGAAATTCCAGAAAGTCCTATTTGGACTCACATTGAACTTAATATACAGAAGAACTTTTTAATAGTCAGCTGACTGGAGACAAAATGGGCTGCTTGAGTAGGTAGTGAGCTCTCAGCTCTTAGGGGGGCTGCTAAGCCCCTGTCTGGCATGCCGGAGAAAGCATTATTGTAGTTGAGCGGACGGTCTCAGTTTTTCAGACTGCGATCTGTGGACCACCTGCATCGGAATCACCTGGGGAAGCCTGCAGGGCAGTGAGGTTTGGCTGTGGCCCTAGCATGCTTGTTAGAAACCATTTCTTGTATCATTAATATACCCCAGCCTTAGATACAGATGCTGCTGTGTGGTGCGGGGTATCTCTGAAGCTTGAGAATTCTGGCCTCCATAGTCTCTAAGCTCATGTTTTGCCTTCAGATTTTGGGCTTGGATCTCATGATTATCTATTCAACATCCGTTCAATGAACATTTATTGAATACTTCTAAGTATCAGATGCCCTTCTTAGCTTGGAGATCATGATTAATTACCTTCATGTGTCAACTTGGCTAGGGCATTGTCCTGATTATTTAATGAAACACTAACCTAGGCAATCCTGCGAAGGTATTTTGAAGATATAATTACCATCTACTATCAGTTTACTTTAAGTAAAGGAGATTATACTCGATAATGTGGTTGGGCCTCATTTAGTCAGTTGAGGACCTTAAAAACCGATGCTTCCCAGAGAAGAAATTCTGCTTCAAGACTATAGCATCAACCTCTGCCTGAGTTTCCAGCCTGTTAAACTGCCCCACCCATTTCCAATTTGCCAGTCCTTGCAACTGCATAAGCTAAGTCCCTGAAATAAATCTTACGTGTATATAAGATGTATGTAGTTTACATATTTTTATGGAGAACCCTGAAATATGTATATGCATGTGTATGTATGTGTATGTATACATACACGCATACGGATATGCATTTCTCTGGAGAACCCTGACTAATCCAGAGAGACAGCAGAGAACAAAGCAAAGTCATCTGATCTTACTGTAGGTTCACAGAGGACCGAGTATTATCTTTTCAGTCCTTTTAAATTCATTGAATCTTTTATGATCCAGCATATGGTCCATCTTGATAAAAATACCATGCACACTTTAAAGAGATGTTATTCTTCAGTTGCAGGTTAAGGTGGTTGAAATTATGGTTCGGATCGTCTATGTCTTGACTGAATTTTTTTGTCTAATTGTTCTTTTAATTGTTGGGAGCTGGGTGTTAAAATATCCTGCCCTGATTGTGGAGTTGTCTGTTTTTCTTTTAATTCTGTAAATGTTTGCTTTGTGTGTCTTGTAGCTTTATATTAGGCACATACCACATTGACAGTTGTTCTGTCTTCTTGATAAGTTGATCCATCTATTATTTTGAAATGTCCTTTTTGATCTTTAATGTTACTTTTCATCTGGAAGTCTATTTTTTCTGGTATTAAAATAGCCACTC
>NW_012148019.1:317424-319650 GCF_000956105.1 Propithecus coquereli | reverse complement strand
TTTTTTTGAAACTCCATTTATGCATATGTTAGATGTTTTGACATTGTTCCTCAGCTCTAAGGTCCCGTTCATTTTTAATCATTTTTTTCTCCCAATCTTCAGAATGAATAATTTCTATTGATCTATTTTCAAGTTCCCTGTTTCCTCTATCATCTCTATTCTGCTATTAAGCCCATGCTATGAATTTTTAATTTTAAGTATTATATTTTTCAATTATAGAATTTCTAGTTTTAAAAAAGTGTCTCTGCTAAGATTTTCTATCTTTAATCCATTGTGAACATATTTCACTTTATATTAAAGAGCACAGTTATAATAGCTACTTTAAAATTCTTCTCTGCTAATTCCAACATCTGGGTCAACTTGTTAGTTTCTGTTAATTATATTTTCTCTTGGTTCTTCAAATTTTCTGGTTCTTTAAATGCCCAATAATTTTGACTTTACCCTCTGCATTGAGGCTGTTTTGTTGAGGAGACTCCAGATTGAGTTATATACCTCTGAATAATGTTGACTTTTTGTTTTACCAAACAGTTGATTTGGTTGGATGTAAATAGCAAATCCCGTTTCTTGTCCAATAGTTTAAATCTCAGTGTAGTTCTTTTATCCTTAACTGCTTTTTGAGTCTGTTTGGCATTACATGGTTCAAGTGTGAGCCAGAAATATGAGTAGGGTAGAGTTTATACACACAATTTGGGGCTCCATATAGCTGGTTTTTGCTTTCTATCTCTCTCTCTCTCGGACACCCTTCTCCCAGTGGCTATAGTTGTACTAGACTCTGTCCTTTGGTTTTTCAGGCCAGAAGACTACTTTTTTTTGTTTTTGTCTATTTGAGTTTTAAACACCCTATAAAAATTCTGGTTCATTCTTAAAGTTGTAAACATGGGAACCTCTATGCAATTTCCTTCTTCAGAGTCTTGACACTTCTCCGGGATATGTCAGCTTTTGTTTTTTACTCTTCAGAGTTTTAGGTGTTTTTTGGATTTTGTAAGTGGTGAGAGATATAGATCCTGTTTCATTCCTCTGCATGTGACTATCCAGTTTTCCCAGCACCATTTATTGAATAGGGATTCTTTTCCCCAGTGTATATTGTTATCTGCTTTGTCAAAGATCAGTTGGCCGTTATGTGGATGGTTTCATGTAATATCTGGGTTTTAATATCAGAGTTTATAGTCATTATCTGAGGGAGGGTTAGTATGATAGTAGCATATTATTTACTGAGCCACACTGGAAGTGACACTCTGACCATTACCTTTAATTTTGGACAGACATAGTTCCAGGCCCTCATGAAACATGTGCCTCTTGGAATATATAGAGATGAGGGGCAAAGTCAGGGGTCAGGCTTTGGTAGGGTGACCTCAGGGATAGAAGGTATTTGCTGGTAACATGTGCTGGCCTTCATGTCCAGTATTTTATAAAAATTAATGAAGATAGAGGTGTCTCTGATTTCTATGTGTGGTGACAGTTGGCATCAGGAGGAAGAAAATGCTTGGGCTTGGAATTCAGAGTGATGCACATCAGCCCCACGCTGTAGCTCATTCTGTCGGGGCAATTGTTGCAAGTTATCTAGGGTTATCTAAAACTCCTCGTTGGGAAAATCAATGTCATGATACCTATCATTCATGGCAGTCGTGAGATTCAATAAGCTTAAATGCTTAAAGGCCCCTGGCACCTACCAGGTGCTCAACATATTTTCCTTCTCCTCCTTGTATTTTGGGAAATGGCCTAGTGTGCCTTGCAGTGGCCATGTGGTCTTGGAGAGAGTTGAAGTTAAGCCAGGATCACTGATGCTTAGAAGGGATATCAGGATTCCATTGAGTTCTAGAGTGACTTTTAATCTAATTTTTTTAAATTAAAGAGCCATTATCGTACAGTGGATGAGCACAGACTTGATAGTCAGAGACCTGGTTTGAATCCTAGCTTTTCCAATACACACAGGATGACCCAGGCCGATTATTCTCTCTGGGCCTCAGTTTTCTATCTATGAAATGGGAATAAGAGAACCTATCTCACAGTGCTTTATGAAGTTTACATGAGATCACATTCATAAAACTCCTACAGCCTCCACGAGGGCCTGGTACATAGCAGACATTCAATAGATGTTGGTTGTTGTCATTTTCATTGTTATCATTTGTTTAATAAAAGTGGGGGCTAACACAGAACGACTGATTTTAAAACTGAGAAGGAGAGATTCCCTGGGAAGCTGTGGGAGGGGAGAGAGCAAGTGTATTT
>NW_012148019.1:316452-317374 GCF_000956105.1 Propithecus coquereli | reverse complement strand
TATTGTTTTGGGACTTTTTAATACAGGCCATTCTGACTGGGGTAAATTGATATCTCACCGTGGTTTTAATTTACATTTCTCTGATTGTGACATTGAACAGTTTTTTCTTGTGTATTGGCCATTTGTCTATCTTCTTTTGAAAAGCTTCTGTTCATGTCTTTTGCCCACTTTTTAACGGAGTTGTTTTATTTTCTTTCTTGCTGATTTGTTTGAGTTCTTTGTAGATTCTGGTTATTAGGCCTTTATCAGATGCATAGCTTGTGAATATTTTCGCCCATTCTGTAGGTTGTCTATTCGCTCTGTTATTTCCTTGGCTGTATAGATGCTTTTTAATTTAATCAAGTCCCATTCATTTATTTTTGTTGTTGCTGTGATTGCCTTTGAGGGGGTCTTTATAAATTCTTTGCCGAGGCCGATATCTAGAAGAGTTTTCCCCACATTTTCTTCTAGAATTCTTATGGTTTCATGCCTTACGTTTAAGTCCTTTATCCATCTTGAATTAATTTTTGTAAGTGGTGAGAGATATGCATCCTGTTTCATTCCTCTGCATGTGGCTGTCCAGTTTTCCCAGCATCATTTATTGAGTAGGGATTCTTTTCCCCAGTGTATATTGTTGTCTGCTTTGTCAAAGATCAGTTGGCCATTATGTGGATGGTTTCATATAATATCTGGGTTTTCTGTTCTGTTCAATTTTACCTCATTCTTGAAGAATAATTTTACTGGTTATAGAATTTTCCTGGATATAGAAAAATTAACAAATTTTTCTTCTAGCACTTTAAAGATGTTGTTCCATTATCTTTTCATTTCCAAAGTTTCCAACAAGAAGTCTGTAGTAATGGTTATTTTTTGTTCCCTTGTAGGTAATATATTGTTTCCTTGTAAGATTTTTTTCTCTCTTTTTTAGCAGTTAGATTATGATATG